>NC_134722.1:13259479-13562500 GCF_049634645.1 Pelodiscus sinensis
TGCAGTAATGAAAAACATTGCAAGACAGCAGCCAAAATGTTCAGTAATTTCTCAAACAGAAAGATCACAGCTGCTGCAAAGCTACAATTTTTTTCTAAGTACCCAAAAGTTCAATATACATTAGATGCTGATTGCATTTTCTCTTGTGCATACGTGTGCATTTTGCAAAATTACGCTTTATTTACCTAAAAAACTGAAGGAAAACCTGAAACAGTTCTGCATTACTTTTGCTCTGAATGTCATAAAACTTTTTTTATAAAAAGTTTGAAATGAAAAGGGTCATTCTATTCATGTTAGCCTCTTGGCCCAATTTGTTAAAAAAGATGCATTAAGTACTTGTTCCGCCCAAGGTTGAAAAAGCTGATTTTGAAGAGATCTTTTCACATTTGTGAAAATGAAATTCTCAGGCATGTTTTTTTTCTGTATTGAGTCCACAGAGCTGTAAAACAGAGGAGCTACCTATCAGAAATCAGTGTTTATAATGGAGGTGATACCAAGCCTCCCCATAATGAGTATGAAGAAGAGTGTGTTCTGATCAACGGTACTGAAAGGGTTAATTTTACACAGGTCTTCCCACTGCAGGTCTTTTAAGGAAAAGTAAAACTTTTTAGTCTGGAGAGGAAACTGTCACTTTGTGTTTTCAGGTTTTCAGAAAAGCTTTTTTTTAAAAAAAAAAAATGTAAACATTCATTAAACTAATTTGAAGTTGTCATTACTCTCCTCCCCTGCTGCTTTATATCAGATTATTCCTAAGTGCTTGGTGAAGAGCCCCATAAACACACAGTCTATTTCCCTGCAGGGTATAATCACACAGTTTGCACTGTGATTTATGTTGTACGGCACTGGTGAGTGTCCTAAACTTTGAAAGGGCTTGGTTCCTTAGCAGATGCACTACTTCTTTTTTATTTAAACAAAGTTCAAGTAGTGCCCCCACACCATCATACACACCGTTTACCTCTTTTGCCTCACAATAAAGCAGAAATAATGGCATAAGCTAGAACATAGTGATTTTTCTCAATTATAGAAACAGGAATTCAAAAATGGGTGACTGTACATTTTAATAGAAAACCATGCAACTTTCTGTTTGTTTTTTTCCTTATGGACTGGGAATGTTTCATATTTTGAGATTTTGGGAAAAAACTGCTTTGAAAGTTAAGTAGAAATAATCTGAGCAATCTTTTCTGTTACCTTTGGTAGGATTCAGGTTTCAAATGAAAGTTCTGTGCTGAGTAGGGATGTAAAATCCTGTTTAATTAGTTGACTGGTTAAATGTTAAGTTTAACCGGCTAATTGATTCAACGAGGTATGGGGGGGGGGGGGAGAGGCGCACACTAGCATGATATTAGAACCACATACACTCCACCACCAGAGCCTCTGTGGGGCTTGGACGGCTCTGTCCCCGTAGCGGGTGGGGGGCTACCCCAGCCCCCACCATTTACACGTACCTGGTAAGCATTCACATCCCTAGTGCTGAGTGGATAAAAGCAAGATAATTTTGTTTTGGAGACTGTCGGTTACATTAACAAATACAAGCTGGCCAGTGCTACCAACTGTCCAAGGTAGACAAGCAGGAGTGGACTTAAAAAAGATGCATTTTCTGCACAGACAGTGCAGGCTTATCCTACTGATGAGTTCATAGCATTGACTGCTCACCAACTGCTCAAATAACAAGAAACTCCTTAACCATTCTTTGCTGGCACATTTTAGATGATTTTTACTTCTTCTGATGCTACCTCTCATATTCTTCATACAAATATTGTTATGAAAGGGATAGGGCATAACTAAGATAGCAAGGTCATGTGACATATCATGAGAAAGGTTATACTTTACTAAATAGGATTATTCTATTTGTACGCAAGTATCATTTTTTTCTGTATCTGGAGTTAAGAAATATTGACTATGCAACAATCACAACTGTGAGTAACGCTTGGGGAACGCCCACGAGATGGGCCATTAAGAAGGACAATAGGACTAATCTCCCTCCTTCCTGAGAAGTTTCTTGGGATATTGCTTTGACAATGGGTTTAAATTACAGCAAGGGAGGTTTAGGTTGGACATTAGGAAAAGCTTCCTGTCAGGGTGATTAACCACTGAAATAAATTGCCTAGGGAGGTTGTAGAGATTGGAGATATTTAAGAACATTGGCTATATTTAAGAACAGGTTAGATAAACATCTATCAGGGGTGATATTCTAAACAGTGCTTGGTCCTGCTATGAGGGTAGGGTATTGGACTTGATGATCTCTTGAGGTCCCTTCCAGTTCTAGTGTTCTGTGGGTCAGGTGACCGTGTCCCACGGTACTATAGCCCATCTTGGATGTCTAGTTGCTTACCCCTTAAGAGGGAGTGGAGGTCAAATAGGGAAACAAAGGATTTCTGCCATATGCAAATTCTACTTAAGGCTGGGAATTTAATCATTCTTGACTTTTCCCCACTGCCTTCCCACCCAGGAAGGAAGGGTTGAAAACACCTGAAGAAACAAAGTAACTAAGCTGGAAGGGGGCATGGACTGAGCTGGGGGAGGAGGGGAGGAGGGCGGGAATCAGCCTGTGAAGGATACACTTGAAGATTTAAGCAGCAAGCAGTGCATTTTACTTCCAAGAAATTCTGCCACCTGTATAAAACAACCTTTAGGGTCAGAAATTTGTAGCCAATTTTTAAAATGTTTTAAGTCTACATTGTGTGCTCAATGATCTGGTTTGTTTTGTTTGCTCTCCCTTATAATCACTTAAATTTACTTTGCGAAGTTAATAAACTTGTTTATTCTATAACCTGTTTGTGTAATTCATAACTGGGGGAGGAGGGCTGTGTATATTAGGCTGTGTATATTAGGCTGGGTATATTAGTGCAGGCAGCCCAGCGCTTACTACATTTAAATTGCAGAGCCGCAGCGGAGTTAGCTCCCAGAGGAGCCGTGAGCTGGGGACTAAGCAGTCCCAGCTCACACTGGTGCCAGGACTGCTGCAGCTCTACCTCCCCTGCCCCACCCCCCCCCGCACACTGCAAGATGGTACTGGGGAGAACTGGCTTTTAAGTGGCTAGTAGCCTAGGCTTATCGGGTAGTCGACTACTCGAGTAGTTGCTTATATCCCTAGTGCGTATCTTCCAGTACATTGAGGGAGGGGGTAAATTTCATGAGCTTATGTTATATAGATCTCTATACAATGTAAGACAATATAATTTTGGGTTTATACTCCAGCGTGCTGGGCAATTCCAAGAGCTGAGTCTTTCTACCAGTCCTAGTATTCTATGATTCTATGATATGATACATGGAGCTGGTTGCAGATACTTCTGTGACTCTACGTCCGAGTGGGTCCCTACCTAACCTTTGTGTGTGCCAAGTTGGCTTGAGTACTGGGTGCAGCAGGATATGGTGAGTGAGCCCAGGTTGAAGAAATAGTGGGCACTGTGGGACCCCAAATCATCAGGAGGCATCTCAAAAGGCAGGGTTCAACCTATTACACCTCTTTGTACCAATAATGAGTTGATTGTGATATTCTCTGATATCAATTTGGACTAGCAAGAAAATAAAATACTTTGGAAGTAAGACATCTCAGAGGGGTAGCCATGTTAGTCTGTAACTTTAAAACCAATGAGTAGCCTGTGGCACCTTTGACACTAACTTAAATATATAGGAACATGAGCTTTCATGGGTGAAACTCACTTCATCAACTCATCTGATGAAGTGGGTTTTACAAAGGAAAGCTCATGTTCCTATATATTTTTGTCTGACTGTGGAAATATAGATTGAAAAATCCAGCCTACTGTAGATCAAGTATTTATGCATTAATAATCTGTCTCTTCATTGCTTAAGAGTTCAAAAATGAATACACATCTGTGACTAACCAAGAAACGCACTACATGCAAAGAGCAAGCAAACTGCCTTCCACACAAATTTGAAAGAAAGAAAGAAAGAAAGAAAGAAAGAAAGAAAGAAAGAAAGAAAGAAAGAAAGAAAGAAAGAAAGAAAGAAAGAAAGAAAGAAAGAAAGAAAGAAAGAAAGACTTACCACACACCTCCCCACCTACTTTCTGCATATTGGGTATAAATATCACCTCCCAGCTATTCAATAGCATCCGTAGCTAAAGATTTGTCTCTTAGATGATCTTTGAGTGTTCTAAAAACCAGGCCAAAAGAAGAACGAACTGGTGCCAATCTTCACTGGTTGTGTTGTTGGCAGAATTAACATTGCAGTATGTTGTGCTTTCCAGAACTACTTTTGGCCATTACTGCAGATGGAATCTGATAAAATTCAAGACTACGAGTCAGGGCAGAGATCATTCTTGCTAATGTTTTTTTTAAAAGAAAGAAACTAGACATGGTTGTGACTAAACCCAGACCTGTCAACAGAAACATTAGTTTACTTTTAGTTTATTTTCTATGTTAATCCTTACAATGTTAACCTTGTTAAGATTATTACGCATATTGAGCTGACTATGTAGTTACATTACGAAGACATTTATTTAAAGAAATCTATTGTGTATTATAGTTCATACATTAAAAGGTGTAAATGATGGGAATAAGATAGCAAGAAATTGCTACAATTAATATAGATTGAGGATGAAACCTATATGTTGCAACCGAATTTGTGTTTTCCCCCTATTTACCTGTTTATGCACAGTGACTTAGATTTAAATATATTTCACATTAATTTCAAATGTTATTTTCAATAGAAAAAGTATGCATAAATATTCACAGATAAAATAAATGATTAAGGCCTCTCCTGTGACTTAATGTTTAAAAGAAATGTGTGTCAAAATTAGTGTGAAATCCATTTAAATAAAGTAGAATTAAGAAAAGAAACAATACTGTTGTTCTAAATATGTTAAAGGTCCAGGACCAAGTTCTGAGATGTATTCATAGTAAAACAAGATTATAAACTGATTTAGCTTAGACACCAAAATAATGGAAAGGTAAGGATGTGGAAAAACAGATAACAGACAGGTGTAAGATAAAGTGTGTATGGTGGGTTAATCTAATCTTATACCATCCTCTTCGGTGCTTTTTCCCGTTATAATTACACCCTTTTCTCCTCTATGTATAAGTTACTCCACCCCACCCCCAGTACAGATGATGTGTAAATGACAGCATGTTATGTTACCCTTTGGTATGCTAAACATTTTTTTAAAACAATCCCATATCTGTCCCTGTTTAAAACAAGCTTCTCTAGTCATGTTATGCCATAAACATTTATCAATCTGATATGACAAGCCTGAGCCCCCGTTATTATCCTTTTGTGACCTGCACAGTTGGTCTGAAAAACAGTTGTCACCAATTATTCCCACAGATAATGCTGGGTAAATTCAGCTGTCCAACATCAGCTCAACCTAAATATGATCCTGGTTGATTAATTTGCTAAATCTTAGCAGGATTCTTAGGGAAACTATTACCAGAAAATCTCCAGGAACACAGAACTCTGATACTCGGATGTAGGCTGTGAAAAGACATTCATCACTTGTGGAATACATTAGAAGTTTGTGGGTCTCAAGCTAATTTCTTGCTTACCCATACCAATGGTAGGCAGATTTGATATCTAGGCAGATTTGCTATCTAGAGTATTTGCGTCTGGAAATTGTTACACCTTTATGGTTTTGTATAAGCAAATGCCTATCACCTCACTATCCATCTTATAATTAAACAAGGTAAAGTGTTGAAATTAAGATCTTAAAAAAGACATTTTCCTTGGCGAAGTCACCTATATTCATTAACTCAGCAGGAATACTGTTATTGGAGCACTATTATTATCAAGCTGTCCTATGATCGTACATCATGGATAGCAAGGGGTTAAAATAAGCTGAAGGAAAATAACAAGTTTATATGCATCATTAATGTAAATGACAAAGGTGTCGTGAGTTTTGTGTGGACATAGATCAAAGGCTGCCACGCATTATATTTCATGACACTTTTAAGATCATATTCACCTTTCCAAATCTTGAGCACAAATGAATGGAATTGCAGATACCTTGTTACTTGAATTTTGTTCCTACCTTTACAATCCTTATGGCAATGGATGTTGTTATATATCTCCATTGCTAGTTTTTGACTCCTTCCTCTTCTCTATACCATTTTTTCTTGGATGCATCAATTATTAAGTCAACATTCGCTATCCCTTCTATGCAGATGTTACCCAGATCAATTCATTCATTTAATTCTTTCCCGACGTTCACCTTCATGAGTTTCAGGATCCACCAAAACTTCCAGTAACTTCTGTCCATTGTAGAGTCCAGAATCAAAGTTCCAAAGTTCTCCGGGGGCCCCAACCTTGCTTCCATAGAAGGGAGTGGTCTTTTGTGGGAACTGGATGGACTTCCTGGATTTCCCTCCAACCTATCAGAATTTTCATTTTTACCCCTTTTTCCAGTGTTTCTCCCATCCTTCTGCAGGTCTCAGTTTTTGGTCTCTTCACAAGATCCTACAGCCACAATGCCTCTATCACAGAATAGTGTCCTGTTGTTTTTAGGTCTACCTGACTCTTTGCAAATCTATTTTTCCAGGCCTCTTATTCTTAACCCCTTTTTCAATACAATGAAATATTATTCCCTGAGCCACATCTTACCTGTGCTCACTCAGGCTATGTCTAGACTGCAAACCTCTTTCGAAAGAGGCTCTTTCGAAACATACTTTCGAAAGAGCCTCTTTCGAAAGAGAGCGTCTAGACTGCACGCGGAACTTTCGAAAAAGCAAGCCGCTTTTTCGAAAGAAAGCACCCAGTGAGTCTGGATGCTCTCTTTCGAAGAAGCCCTATTTACATTCAAGAACGCCTTCTTTTGAAAGAGCACTTTCGAAAGAAGGCGTTCTTCCTCGTGAAATGAGGTTTACCGCCGTCGAAAGAAAAGCCGCGTTCTTTCGATTTAATTTCAAAAGAACGCAGCTGCAGTCTAGACGCAGGTGAAGTTTTTTCAGAAAAAGGCTACTTTTTCCGAAAAACCCCCTGAGTCTGGACACAGCCTCACAGACCCTGGTACCAATATTCTTCCTGCCTGTATGATATTGTGCATTCCATATAATTCCTTTGCGGTTACAGTTTGTAATCAGATATAAATCCTTTTGTTTTACTTTTAATAATTTGAACTTTTTAGTAAGGAAATTTACTGCTCATGAAAGGTCTGAATTTATAGTGCAAAATGTACAGCACAGGCAGGTTCAGCGCATGCTAACACAAACATCCCCAAAGGGCCTCAAGCCTTTTTATAGCTTAGAGAATAATTCTCCCTCTGCGCTCACTTAGCCCTTGGCGCCTCTAATGAAACCACTGACAAAGGTGCCAGTTGTGACAGTGGTTGTGATATGGCTGTCTTGAAACTAAGCAGTTGACACCACCCTGGTCATTTCACACAAGCCCTCAAACCCAAAGATGATCATAACCATAAACCATTGTAGCCCCCGTAGGGATTGAATTGATAGTCAAGAAGTAAAAGACATAACCAATCCCCTGAGCTCTCTAGCCCTCTGCTTGGCAGTAGCTTTGTATTAATGACACAATACAAATAGTGTAATATGGAATGGAGACAATTACTGAGATGCCCGATAAATGTTTAGATATTTAACCAATGTGTTGACAGAGAAAATACATTTTCTAATGAGAAAACATTTAGATATACAAATGCAACGAGTAGTTCTGTGGCATCTTGGAGACTAAAAAAAAAGTATATAGTATCATGAACTTCTGTGGGCAAAACCCACTTAATCACTTTATCATCTGATGAAGTGGGTTTTGCCCATGAAAGCTCATGATACTATATATATTTTTTGTTAGTCTCTAAGGTGCCACAGGACTACTCATTGTTTTTAAAGTTACAGACTAACACAGCTACCCCTCTGAGAGCTATAAATGGTATATTTTATTCTCTTTTTATATTTCTTCTGGTTAATTTAAATCCTTGTGAAAAGAACATAAGAGATAAAATGTAAAGAGTTGAGGGTAAAAAGGACTGCTGGATTGTCAGGGATATTTTGACCTTAGTTATGGCTTAGTTGAATGCAACAGAAGCTTAGTTACTGTTGACTGCTACTAATGCAGTAGAATACAAGGCTGCTATGTGAAATCCACCAGTGACCTTGTTATGTCATATACTGTGAACAAAAGAGCACACACAAACACCGCCTGCCTAAACTCAAAGAGTACAGTAGTCCTACAAATCTCCAGCTTTCTTTGCGAGTCATACGATATGCGCAGCACAAAGCTTGAATCTCTCGCAGTGAACTACCACCAAATTTGAGGGAAGACATAATGGATCAAAACAGAACTAAGTGCAAGCTTTCAGGAATTTGTTTAGGTTCTAAATTCCACACATTTTTGGATGGCAATAATAATGGTCTTTATGGACCCAGTATTTGCAGAAAAAGTGCCTTGAAATTGGTAACACACTAAACTGATGCTTAGTGAAAGCTGTTGGTAAAGTGGTACAGCTAGTGAATTATAGTTGTCTTCTTTCTTCTCTGATAATTTGTGACAATTGCATCCTAATGCTATTTCATTGATTTCTGCTGCAATTCAACCCCATGCTGGGTTCAGCTAGGGTGACACAAACAAACATAAGATTACCATAGGAAGACCTAATACATAAACTATACCCTTCAAGAAAAATCCTATAGGATTTAATAGGGGTGGACGTTAATGTGTTTTCCAGAGAAAACACCCTAGATAACTGAATAATCATACCAATTCTACAGGTTTTGTTTTTAAACCATCCTCTGAAATTCTATAAATTCATGACAATTGTTAAACCGCCCCCACTTATACAAAGGTTACCTTGTCCTACAACAAATGTTATACAACTTTTCCATAAGCACAAGCCACCACCATAACTATTACAAGCAGAACAGCAGTCGTGCCCTTTCCTGAGCCACCCCAAGTCAGTTTTTACAGGTTGCTAGGTGAAGATCTTGCCATTTCAACACCTCACAAGACAAGTTAAGGAAACATGTAACATGTTCTCAGAATGGATGCATATTTATGTTCCAAAATTCTACACTAGCATGTGTCTATAGTCTGCCCATCTACAGCTCTACTCAAAGTACCTCATCTCAACCCACTGCAGACCCCAGCTCTGAACAGACAATTCTTATCAAGAGCACAAAAAAATTAGAACAGCGTTTTGTCATCACTTTGTACGAGGTCATTGGCGTATAAATAAATATGCAGACCATGCCTCTTGGTGCACAAACGTCCATCTGCTACATCCCTTTACACCTGCTGATGAGGGGAAGACCAGGAGAATGTTCCCTTTCTGTGTTTCGGAAGGAGCTAGAGCGGGACATTCACTGTTAGCTCATATTCCCACTGCTGAGTATGTTTTCTGCAGTAGGCCTATGGGTAACACCTCACAGAATGAGGCTCCAGAATTCTTCTGGCTATCCTCCATGTGGTTAGATATATTGGGACATTTATATTTATAATGCTGCACACAATACAGAAAATTCTGGAGAAAAATTAGAACCAAAATTTTTGGACAGGGTTTTCTAAGGATCTGAGTATAAACTACTACCAAATTTTTCATTTTAGGCTCATTTAACACCTCTCTCCCTCGCCCTTTTTCTCTGATAAAGAGAGCAAACCACATCCCTCATTTGAAAAAGTGGATATTCAACTCCTTGCAGACCTCTCTACCAGACAAGCAACTTGCTCAGTCTCCAAGGATATGTCTAGACTGGCATGATTTTCCGCAAATGCTTTGAACGGAAAAGTTTTTCGTTAAAAGCATCTGTGGAAAAGAGCGTCTAGATTGGCACGGACGCTTTTCTGCAAAAGCACTTTTTGCGGAAAAGCATCCGTGCCAATCTAGACGCGTTTTTGCGCAAAAAAGCCCCGATTGCCATTTTCGCAATCGGGGCTTTTTTGCTCAAAACAAATCTGAGCTGTCTACACTGGTCCTTTTGTTTTATGCAAAAGGACTTTTGTCCGAACAGGAGCAGCATGGTATTTCCACAAGAAACACTGATTTCTTACATGAGCTCACCAGTTTTCTTGCAGAAATTCAAGCGGCCAGTGTAGACAGCTGGCAAGTTTTTCCGCAAAAGCACCTGCTTTTGCGGAAAAACTTGCCAGTCTAGACACAGTCCAAATGTATAAGAATAGAAAAATGGGGTCATCCCTAGGAATAGTAGATACATTGTCACCATATCACCAAAATGGATATATGGAAATGTTACATGCAGAGACTTTCAAAATGTACATGTATGTAATTATCTATCCAGCTAAAGATTCTCCATAACTCACATCACCTTCTTCTGAAGAAATGGCATGTAAATAAAATGACATAGCAAAGCAAAGGGAAATTAAATCTCCAAAACCCATGACCTCTTCTGAGAGCTGAGTGGCGGAACACAGGTAATGAAAACAACCTGATTTGATTCAATTATTATGTTACCCAAATGCAAAGAAAAGATTTTGGAAAAAGAAAAAAAATAGCAATACAACCCAGTATGTGGCTTTAACAGATGATACCTTACTAGGGTTCCCTTCATATTTGACAGGATGAGCTGCAAGTTGGCCTATTTTTATGTCGTGAGCTAAGCTGTTAGATGCTATTTTTAATTCTACTGTTGTGATCAGTAGTTTCATTTCCTTTAGTAAACCAACAAAGAAAAAGCAGATGGCAAAGTGATATGATAGGGAATGGTAGATTGTAGGAAAGGAGCCAAGAAGTCAGCTCAAAACGGCTTATTCCCTAGACGAAGAATGAGGCACACATAATCTTAAAAAGTCCTGTTAAATGCCATGGAATACAAGTCACCTCTGAATATCTGACAAAAATAGCTGACAATGACAGGACGAAGAGGCCTGAATTACCAATGTTTGTGATGTTCTTTACAGATTTTACATCTTCCCTAGTAAACTGAACAATCAGCACTGTGTTGGGATGCCAAACATATACATAAACTCAATGGCTATATTATCTCTCCTCTATGTCATATATACTTAGAGTTGCACCTAGACACACACGTTTTTGCATTTATCCATCCCTGGCAGTTATTTCTACTGGCACACACAAACAATATCTATTATAGAGTGGAACTCCCCTTATTAGTTTGGCTTAGATAGCAGGAACAAAAAGGGAGAAGTTCTTCAAGTTATAACACATCGCCAGTCCTTCACAGCTCTGAACACTATATGGTCTGAGTTCCTGACAGCTGTTTGCTTGTTCATCTTTTCTCTCTGGCACATCTCACTTTCTAAAAGCAAGCTTAAAATTCACAAAAGCCCACCTTGAAAATCTGGTCACTAGAGCTCCCGGATTAACTGTTCCCATTTGCATAACTGTAAACTTAATGTAGCACTTCCAAGAGTGTGTATCCTCTAAATTGCACTTACTGATGAAACAAAATCCTTTAAAAGGGTTTTCTAACCTAAACCAATTTGGAAAGTTGTTTTTTTAATATAAAATATTAAAGAAATTAAGTAATTGGCATATAATTAGATTAATTATTCTTATCTTCCGAGTTGCTTTAATTCTAATATATATATAAAAAAGATTATATAGCCACTCAAAGGATTAGGCAAAAAGTCAAGCAGTAGCAACATATTTATATTACCTTACTGTGCAAATTATAAAACTAATTAATCTAAAGTTTCACAAGAAAAGAATTGGCAGTACATTCAGATTCTGACCCAATTTTAGATATTTTAAATTCACTCCCACTTGTTTTCTTGGGCAGTGAGAGTCAGCTTTATGTCTCTGAAACCTACACATTGTTTGTTTTGGTGAAAATTAAACCTTCATATACATTCATAAAGGGAATAATAACGATTTTCCTTTAAGTCATATACAGGAAATTTTCATGATGAAAAACAAGAAGCCCCCAAGTATATTTTATACTGATACTAGAAAACTTACCCAGTGCTCCTGGACTGTGTCTGGGTGGTCACAGATGGGGAGAAGGGAAGGAGGGGGCAGCTGATCCAGAGCTGGAGGGGAGGATGGCCAGCCCCAGGCTAGAGGGTGGTGGGGGCAGCCTCCAGCCAGTGGGCCAGCCTGGAGGATGGAGAAGGGGGGCACATAGGCCATCTGGCCCCCTCAACAATGTAGGGGGGCATGCTGCCAGCCCCAGTGGTGTTCCCTGGGACCACGCCAGGAGGCTGAGGGGGGGAGTGTGCACAGATCGGGTGGGCATGGCTACGCTAGGCAGCCCGGTGGAGTGGGAGATTGGTGGCCTATGGCTCCTGTGGGGAGGGGATGTGACTGTGCTGCCCAGCCCTTGCAGTACTCCTGGGGAAGTGCAGCTGTGAGGCCAGTGGGGCTCCCTCCCCCAGTCCAGCGCTGAGGCCAAGGGTCAGGGAGTGGGGTTTGGAGCCGGGGGGTACTTAGCTGGGCTGGTGGCTGACAAGATGGTGAGACCCGTCCCCAGGTGGCCACTCCCTTCCTGGTGCCGGCCCTAGTGGTCAATTTGCAGTATAGCTGCCCCTCATGCTTACTGCCCCCCAGTGATCACTCTGTAGTATAGTGTCCCTCCTCTTTTCCCTCTCCCTTTCCATGTTATGGAAAACAATCAAGTTCCAGGCACATCTCATTTTCCTAGACCAGCCAAACCCTGGTCCTGCTTTAAATTAGGATAAGAGGAAGCTGCTTACCAAAATTGGTGATCCTAAACTGTTAGTGTTTAGGAGGAGTTCTAGAACAAATTGACTTGCATACAGACACACCAACAGATGGACTCGCAGACACACGAATCTCTAAACTACATACACAGAAGATACCGTATTTTCCGGCGTATAGGGCGACTGGGTGTATAAGACGACCCCCTATCTTTTTAATTAAAAGATAGGGTTTCATCTTATACCCCAGCGCCCCTCCGCCTCCTTTGCTCCCGGTGTCCCTGGTCTGCTGGAGATGGTCCCCAGCAGACCAGAGGCACCGGGAGCAAAGCCGCCAGGAGCGCCTGGGCTGCCCCCCCCCTCCCGCCGGAGCCCCTCCGCGGCTTTGAAAGCCTCGGGGGAAGCCGGCGGCGGGGCATCCCAGGCGCGCATGGGCTGCCCCCCCCCGCCGGAGCCCCTCCGCGGCTTTGAAAGCCTCGGGGGAAGCCGGCGGGGGGGCATCCCAGGCGCGCATGGGCTGCCCCCCCGCCGGAGCCCCTCCGCGGCTTTGAAAGCCTCGGGGGAAGCCGGCGGCGGGGCATCCCAGGCGCGCATCTTTCATATACCGTATATTCATATACCGTATCTTTCATATACCGCGCATCTTTCATATACCGTATACTCAGCAGCATCTTTCATATACCGTATATTCCGGCGTACAAGACGACCCCCGATTTTTGGGGGATGTTTTTTAACATCAGAGGTCGTCTTGTACGCCGGAATATACGGTATATGAAAGATGCTGAAATATGCTAGTTCAAAGAGTCAAAAGGTGGGTCAATGTTTCTCTCTTTTTTAACTGTGCTTGTCTGAGCACAGCATTTCCAATTTATCATGTATTATGCTTTTTCTATCCCCTCAGACCAAGTGCATACTCATTTCTACCCCCTCGGACCAAATGCGTACTCATCATGAGACGCTAAGAGCCCTCAACCACATTACCTTTGGAAAATTACTCTTTTTAGAGCAATACCAGCTTGAGGGTAGCATTTTTTTTCTATCCAGAGATCCGGCTGAGATGTGGAACTAAAGGGTCATTGCTATGAGGTGCTGAGTACCCTCTATTCCCACTGATATCCTCTTGTGATGTTACTGCTCTAGAGAGAGTACTTTTCCATTAGCTCACTCACTACTTTATTTGAAAAAAAAATCAAAGGTGTTCTCTCTCGACTTTGTGGGAAAATTAGAAACTGAATAGCCTACTTTCTTGGGGCTCTTACTCACTCTTATCTAGGGGAGAATCTAACTCACTATTTTAAGATTTCCAAAGAATTACTATGCCTATTTTTAGCTAAGAAAGGAAAATGACATTTTAAAAGGAGCTTTGATTGTATCAGTTAAATGATGGCCAGTATGATTAGATTAGTAATATAGAGGTAAAAAATATATAACTAATATGTTCATATATACCCAAGTCTGCAATATATCCCGTGAATCTTAAAGATATTTAAACTTAAAAGATACTTAAACTTAAAAATACCTACAAAATATTTACAATTACCATTATGAGTGCACCTGTCTTGAATACTGATGACCAATATATTCAAACATTTGGATACTTATCCAAACCTGAACTAGTCCCGTGTAGTCTACAAAATTGAACCCAGTGATACTTGAGGAAGCGAAGTTAAAAGATTTCAGTTAGGAGGGACAGAGGAGACATAACTCTCCAGGAACATGGGAACAGAGCTCGGTTCATTACAGCATCTCCAACAACCATACCATAGAATTATGAAATGACAGAGTTCAAGGCCAGAAGGGACCACAAGATTATCTAGTTTGACATCCTTATATCACAGACCAACACCCAGACACTACACATATAACTCATCATTTTTTAAAGATATTTATCATTTGAGAACCAAATTTTTTCAGTGGCCTGGAGTGCTTTTGGGCAGCTTCCACTGATCCGCCAGCTGCGACTATTCCTGTACAAGCATGACTTGGCTACAGTGATCCATGTTCTTGTTACAGTCCGACTGGATTACTGCAATGCGCTTTATGTGGGCTACCTTTGAAGAGCCTTCAGAAACTCCAACTGGTCCAGAATGTGGCTGCTTGAATTTTAACTAATACTCGTTATACAGAGCACATTATTCCAGTGCTCCGGCAGCTACACTGGCTTCCGGGATGTTTCCGAGCATAATTTAAGGTCTTGGTTATGATAGATAAATCCCTAAACCGGTTGGGTCCGGTGTATCTGAAGGACCGTCTTTTCCCATATGAACCTGCCCGAGGATTGAGGACAGCTGAGAAGGCTCTGCTCAGTGTTCCTCCACTTATGGAGATAAGCTTAACATCTACGCAGAACAGGGCCTTCTCAGCTTTTGCTCCCAGGCTGTGGAATTTTCTCCGCCGGGATATTCACATGGCGCCAACGTTAGCATTGTTTCGGCGTCAGGCTAAAGCCACCCTTTTTATTCATGCTTTTATTGGTGTTTGAGTCTGTGTGTATGTGTCCCTCCTCTCGAGATGTCTTTGCAGATTTCAGGTCCCTCTGGGGTCTCATATTTTAATTTTTTTTACATATTTATATTGTGTTTTACATTTTTTGTAAGCTGCCTCAAGTATTTTAAATAGGGGGAGGGCATAGAAATATTTTAAATAAATAAAATAATAATATCATGGAGCCAGCATGCAATCGACCCTTTGCACGGGTAAGGCACTGCTAATTTTGCTTCAGCTGGTGGAAAGATCTTTATGTGCTTAGAAAACAATCACCTTAGCTGGGCCTTTGTGTTTCACTTCAGCAAAGAGTGGCTAAGCTATTAGGCAGTGGTGGGCTCTGACCACAACAAGGAAAGATAATTAGGCTGGGTTCACCTAACTGCAGAAGAAGCACTCGGTCTGTGTCAACTGCCATGAAGATAGCGAAAAGTTTGAAGAAATAAAGAAAAAAACTATAAGGTAAAATTCACTAGAATAAGCAGTTGATGCTTCAGAGTATAATTATCTGGAAAAAAACCCACGTTATTTAGCATACTTTATGTTAATGGCGGGCTAGCATGGCCCACTGTGCATAATTTAGCTGAACAATTGATATGAAATTTTAATACACACACACATATATATATATATGATTACTGCTACAGAAAAAAAAGCAAAACACAAGAGAGAGCATAATAGGCACATGAACTCTGAAGGCCTAATTACATCACGGGGGAGGGTAAGCAGTTACTGCTGAATCAAGCAGAAAATTGGGGTAATTTGTAAACAGGTAGAGCTGTTATCCAGGTGCGCCAGCATGTGTGTGTGGGTTGGCAAAGGGGCTTGAAGCTGGGACTTCCATCTGTGTTACCAAACAAACAGCACAACAGATTGCTTCCCTCAGCTTAAACTCAGTAAATTAAATGAAGAAAGAGGCCCAAGCCCTAGACTCCATTGTAGCCCCCTTCCCCTAGGTAGCCTCACCAAACAAGATGCAAATGCACAATGCAATGGAATGTGTGGAGGGGAAAATAAAAGTCTCTTGATGAAATGCAAACTCACAGTGTTGCACGTGAGAAGCTCAGAGATAAAGCTAACTGACTTGGTGTTCTGCCATCAATATACTCTCTATCTTTGAAGAATGATATATTTATTGCCCAGGGAGGTTGTGGAATCCCCATCTCTGGAGATATTTAAGAGTAGGTTAGATAAATATCTATCAGAGATGGTCTAGACGGTTTTTGGTCCTGCCATGGGGGCAGGGGACTGGACTCGATGACCTCTCGAGGTCCCTTCCAGTCCTAGTATTCTATGATTCTGTGATTGATACACAGCATCCCTTGGACACAGAAAGGATCTTCATGCAGGGAGGGAGGGTGATTTGAATTGCCAGCAAGGACTGCAGCGGGACAGTGGTCTTTGTCCTTGACATGGGAAGCCCCCAGAATAACGGGAGGAGTTGCCTTGCTCATCCACCCAAAGGAAGGAGAGAAAGCAAGCTGCTAAGGATCCAAGCAAGGACTATAACAGAGCAGAAGAGTCCATCTTAACCATCTGTTTCTGACCCATGGAGACCCAAGAATGAAGGTAGGAATCCTCATATGTACCCCTTCCCTGCAGAAAACCAGGACAAGGCATAATGAACCCAGCTCCTAATCCAGAGACTCCCTCCCCTCCCCCGAGAGATAGTAGTAGCCTCCCACATCTACCCTTATATGTGGGGAGGGCAGCTGAAGCTGGCAGCAAGGAAGGAGAGATAACTCTCTCTCCCATAATGACGTTGAACCCACTGGGGTGGTTTAGGCTGAGTGAAAGATAGGTGAGCCATGGTGCGGCTGTCATGTACCAAGCTGGCTGCGGCACTGGCCAGAGAGACAGGGAAAGAGGAGTGGTATTAACAGGGCTGTCTTTAGGGGCCCCACACAATACTATTACACTGGTGACCCTGTGCCCAACAGCAGCTGAGGGTGTGGTGGAGGTTATTTTTTAGAGATGTGATTTTATAATCTTCAGCAACACAGCAATGAACTATTTTTAAAGCAAATTGCAAACTCGAGCTTTGTAGACTAGTGTTTCTCAAAGTGTTCCACAGTCATGTTTCAGGAAAGCGCTAGTGGGTCCGCAATGCTTCGTTTACCTAAAGGGTCTGTAGCCACAGAGCTCTGCAGTTCCCACTGGCTCCAGTTGGTCGTCTCCAGCCACAGGGAGGCTTGGGAAGCGGCGTGGCCCAGGCCACCACTTCCCACAGTTCCCCTTGGCTGGAACGAACTGGAGCCAATGGAAGCCGCAAGGCTCTGTGGCTATGGACCCTTTCAGTAAACGAAGCAGTAAGGGCCGGTTGGTGGCTTTCCCAAAGCGGGTCCGTGGAACGCTTTGAGAAACAGTACTGTAGACCAACAAAGTGCATTCAGAAACTGACAGTATTTATCTGAGGCCGGCAGATTACCACTTGAATGGCTCTTTCACAGGCTCAGTATCTGCTAATAGGTCTAGAAGGCTTTGTAACTTTTCAGTTAACTAGATTCTCTCTGGAGGAAACAGAGCCACAGAACAAAGTTAGGAAGAGGAAGGTCTGTGGACTTTAAGACCTAGTTTTCCCCCAGATTTTTGGGTGCCCTGTGCAACTGCATATTCTGCGTATGGGCGAGGATGGTCCTGCATATGAAATTATAAACCAAACCACCCCCTTTTTTTTTGGTACGGCTTCTGCCTGTTACTGTCCTTATGATTCACGGGGTCTGAGGTAGGACTGACTCACATCTAGCTTGTTCAGCACCCAGCACAATGCAGTTTTGCTCCTCAGTGAATTATTACCACAATACAAATATCAGTCACCACAACTGGAAACATATTCTAACATCACTCTAAGGATACGTCTAAACTACATGGCTCCGTCGACGAAGCCATGCAGATTAGTGTACTCGAAAAAGGGAAATGAAGCGGCGATTTAAATAATTGCCACTTCATTTACATTAAAATGGATGCCGCGCAGTGCCGATCAGCTGTTTGGCGCACAGCACGGTAGTCTTGACGCTCCGCAGCTGACAACGGAAGCCTTTGTCAACCGCCCCAGTAAACCTCATTCCACAAGGCATAACGGGGCAGTCGACGAAGGCTTCCGTTGTTGACCACGGAGTGTCCAGACTACTGCGCTGTGCCACCAAACAGCTGATCGGCACAGCGCAGCAGCCATTTTGATGTAAATGAAGCGAAGATTATGTATTCTAGACATACCCTAAATGCTTAAGACTTAGAGGTGAAGACAGAGATATCAGCCTCCAATACACAAACCTCTTCCACTAAAAAACGGTACATTTTAATTTCAGATTACTTAAAGGCAGCCAAATGTTTCTGACACATACATAGGTTCCCCTCCTGCTCAACAGCCTATCAGGCTGCCTCACCATCCTGATTACTGGTTCACTCACACATTTTGTTTAAACTCCATTCTTACCATTTCTTGTAGGCCTGACTCCTGCTTGTATTCCTATTTGATCACAGCAACAAAGGGAGCCAATAGAAGTTGGTGGCTGTGTCACTCTGGAGGACAAGACTGCATGTGGAAAATTTTTCAGTAATGATGGGTCTGGCTGCATTATCAGCACTAGACAGGCCTAGCAATGGGAGGGGGACAAAGGGACCTAGTGCTCCAGCTTCTGCTACTCTGGGCCATTTAAATTGTCACTGGAGTCCCAGGTAGCCCTTGGAAAAGGGAGGACATAGCTGTCTGAGGGCCATCCCCGTCCCTTCTATCCAAGGCCCCACCCTTTGTGCCTCCCCCAACTTGCCCAGGGGCCCCCAAGTCGGTCGGCTTGCCTGGCACTGCAACATTCTCCTTTGGAAACCTCTGCACCTTAGGCTGAGCTCTTACAAAGAGGTGCCTTATAGAGATTTTCCATTGTTCACATTCTCGTGTCAGTTGAAGCTTTAATCAGAAGCTCAGGAGAAGCTCCAGACATTCTCAATGTCTCCAGAGACACTGGGCAGAGAATAGCTCCTATGCCATCTTGGGATATCTCAAGAGGGATCCTGGAAATCTGTTTCCCACTTAAAAATACAGAAATTGCATTTTTAAAAAGTTTTTACATTTTGTGAACAAACAAAAACATATATTTACTAAATGTGACTGAAAGTACCATATCGGTGCCCTTTATTCTATGAGTGAAACCCCTTCCTGTGGTTGCTTTTTGAATGCGCTTTAAATGTACACAGCTAAGTACACTCCAAAAAACGCTTCTGGCATATAGAGGATACTTCACAGCATTTAGGGGTTTGTGTTTTAATGCATCTCAAATTTCACTTCTGCCTCCAGACTAAAGTTATGAAAAGATACCGAAAACTTTAAAAAGCATGCCTAAAGACACTGTGACTGAGTTTGATGAGGACAAATTTTGCACTGATGGTAATGTGCTATTCTGGACTGTGTGCGGAAAGGCTGTAGATTAAGTTCAATGGCACACAATTGTAGAACACACAGAAAGGGCTAAACATAAATGGAATGAAAAGAAATGAAAGGAAGAGGCTGAAACAGCAGGGCCATCGACAACAGTAAAGAAACAATGCACTAGGACTGGCTCATTCCAGCATTTTAGGTCATTAAAAAAACCAATTTTCTGAAAATATACTGTACAGATATAGAGAAGTATTTGGCATATGTTAGAAATACAATGTGGAATGTTATCCTTTTATATGATGACACTGATGGGCTTTGAACTTTCTTAAAAATTGTAAATATATCAATAAAACAATGTGTTCAACTGATAGCTATCTATATTGTGGATAGGGAAACTAACGTCTAGTATTTCATTTTTAATCACGGAGAAATGCAGATTTTAATGGTTTTTACTATCAAAAAATTTTATTTTTTTATCATGAAACCTGGTTTGCCTGTTGACCACTCCCTGAAGTCTGTCCCTACAGGGATGTGGGGCTTGGGACAACCTCCCCTGTGCCCCAAGCACCACACCTGTCCCACCTCTTCCTGCCCTTGATCCATCACCGCCCTGACCTGACTCCAACCCTCCCCATAACTCTGCCGCTGCTACATCCCTGCCCTGCCTCTTCCCAAACCCATTGTGCCCCTTCCCCCAAGACCTCTCTTCCAAGCGATGTAACCTGAGGGATTGGGGGGGGGGAGGCAGTACCAGCAGCGGGGGGTTGCCCTCTCTCTCCAAGATGGAGGAGTGGAGCAAGCTAAGTCTGGGTCATTCCACTTCCCACAACTTCTACTACCACTGGTGAGTGCTGAGGCAGGCCCCAACCCCTGCTGCCAGCACCAGCCCCCTTCCAGTATCCTCTGGGCCTTGTGGAGATTACTGGTATGCCTGAGCCCAGCCCTGCACTGACCAGCAGCTGCCCTGAACTGTCCAATGGACGGGACAGCTCTGTACACAGTCTTCTTGTGCAAAATATAGCACTGATGGCCAGTGAAGGAAAGCAGTCTATAGGCCAAAGAGCTACACTGGCTCTTGAGCATGGAAGGGCCCGAAGAACCAAAGAACCACTATGTCTGAGTTGGCTTCCTGCAGCAGCAGCTGGAGAGGCTCCTAAAGCCAGCCAGATTTGTGTGCAATAAGCTAGTTTAGCAGAGCAACTTCACAAGACTTGGGAACTGAAATCTGCTGTTCCTTATTGCTACAGGAGGAAAGGGAGTAGACCAGGCCTCCTGGCAATGGAAGGAACTGAGTGGCCCAGTCGAGGCCTGGATGACAGCTTGTGCTGTGCCTATTTTGTTACTGGGCCTATAGCACCTTTCACCAGCACCACAGTGCATCACAAACACACCAGGATAGTTAAAGAAGAGGAACGGCTGTGTGTTAATCTCAGAAAGCCAAAGCTATTTTCTAATGAATTCTTGTCTTAAACCTCCCTCACAGATGTCTTCTTCTGCCAGACAATCCTGTAACTTTTACCCTAAATTAGCCTCCATGCAATCTCAACTAGTCCACGGTAACTGGGAGCTGTAGTTTTCTTAGCAAATAATGGTGACAGGAAGTGATAACTCACATTGCTGTGTCACCATCTGATAACACATGAGACAGTGGCTCCCACTACATTACTGTATAAAGGGTGAAGGCAACCCTTTATTAAACAGCAACAATTGAATACATAATTTGATAAAGTAAGTAGGGGAGGATGTGGGGGTTGTACTAACATGGAACTTTCATTTATCACTTACACTGATAAAGATTTGGGGCCCTGGAATTGGCAGTATTAAAAGCCACATTAATTTGAGTAGTGATTCTTTTTTGTAGTGTGTTTCAGATAAACATTCATTTGGGAGGACCAGATTAAGGAGAAAAAAACAAACAAAACCAAGCATATTTAGTTCTCCCACAAATTCTTCCTGGAAATATTATTGCGAAAGCTTCTGCCCACTTGAACAGTATGCTTATGATTAACTGCAGATGAGCCCAGCAGTAGGACGGATGCATATGTAGTTAATTTGCTCTAAATTTCCATGCTGTATTATATCACTAATGATCACTAATAATAGACAAACCCGCAATTCATTGAGTGAGTAATTTGAGACATTATGATATTTTATCTTGAATAGGATCAGACTGACCAACTTAAGCTGGGCAGAAAAAGATAAATAATGTGTAAATCAATCTCAACCACAGCATGCTCTGTTTCTTTGCAAAATTATATGGATTGATTGGTGAAAAGAGGGCCTTGGTAGTAACTATTGCTAGGAAATTAAGTCAATAAACTTCCATGATCAAGAGCAAAAGATCAGACACAGAAGTTCCACTCAGCTGAAAAAATGATTTTCTCACCAGACTACATGACTCAGGCCAGATCCACACTACGGGGGAAGGTCGGCTTAAGGTAAGCAATTCCAGCTATGTAAAAAATGTAGTTGGAGTCGATGTACCTTAAGCCGATCTTCTGCATTGTCATCACAGTAGGAGTTCAATGGGAGAAACACTCCTGTCGACTTCCCTTACTCCTCATGAGGGGAAGGAGTACTGGCACTGACGGGGGTGCCCTCCACATTCGATTTAGCAGGTCTTTACTAGACTTGCTAAATCGAATACCAGAATATTGACTGCTGCAGCATCAATCTTCCCGCAAGTGCAGATGTGGCCTCAGATGGGATTGACGTTTGCTCTGATGGGTTAGATACACACAAACAGCAGTGGAGACGGATCATCATGAAGCTGATAAGAAGGAAACTACAAATATAGAGAGAATGTTGTGGGAAAAGACTACATTGGCTTCCATCAAAAAGACAGTATTGTAAAATCATATAAACAAAATTACCAGCCAGGCACAAGGACTGTTTCAGAAATAAAACAATCCTTGGGTAATATAGTCCATATCCATTTCCCATTCATGGGAACTTACACTTTTTTTAAGCTGAGAAAACACAGAATATTAAACAATTAAGAATACTGCTGTGCCTATATGCATTTAAATGTTTTAAAGAAAAGGGTTTATTCTGATCATCATCTAATACCTTGGTAGAAGATTATTTAACCTTTATACTGAATGTTAGACATTCATGGTTATTCTGAGGCCTCTGGAGTGATGTTTCAAATGGTTGGAGCTGGATACAAAGGATGAAATTCCTCCACAATAACAACTCTCTCCATTGACTTTAACAAAGCCAGGATTTCATTCGGAGAGTCAGCAGTTCAGTGCCAACAAATTCAATCCAGGATGCCTGAAGTTAGAGGCCAAAATGCATATTTTCAGATGTGCTGGGCAGGTGTTGCTGAACTATAGCTCTGAGTGGCTGTGGTTAGGCATCCTAGTTTAAACATTTGGCCCCAACTTCTCTGTGGCTTAGTTTCCCTAACAGTTATCTATTTTCAGGAAAGGTTTGTGTTTTTAAGTGTGGTCAGTTGCACACAAGCCAAAGTGTTATTAGTTATTATTCACAATCCTCTTTTTTTTTTTTAAACAGACTTAAGTGTGAAACTCAGCCACATCTTGAGTGATTCCTCACTCCGCTGGATGAAGCCTGTGGGCAGCTCTTTCTCGAGTCTGTCAATGGTGATCTAAGATGGAGCTAGATGAGTATGCTCCAGAACGAGGCCAGGCACTCCCCCCTCTTCCAAAGGGCGGAGGATAATGTCTCTGCAGCACTCCCTTGGGAAGAAAAACTAGCAGGGGAGCCACGATCTATTCCCCTTGCAGTACAGCAGCACAGGCTATTGCCTCTAGACCAAAGCACATGGCAAAATATTAGTGCACATACTTTAGGAAATAATTCTGGATTGGTTTCCAGGGATGGATTAAGCAAGCCCTATTGGGTATCTTCTGCAACTAGATAGTAGGATTCTCTGGCCACCAAGCCAGTCAAACCCATCACTTTTAAAGTAGAAACCTGGATATTGATCACAGTAAATCCCAGCGTCCTTTGTACATTATTGCCACACTATTTTCAGAATACAACTTTTCAAAAAAATTAAGTACAGCTAATTTCATGCTTGAATATGCAATGTCATATCCTGGAGTGATTTTGATCTGACAAGTCTACCCGGTCAAAATCCATGAAATTTTGAAACAAAAGTACAATGATACTACCTCTTGTGCCTCTCGGGGATAAGATACTGCAAAATCCCTCGCAGTAGAGGCACTGAGAGATTACTAAATTTTCTACCTCCAAAGGTAGGTCCTTTTAAAAAAATAAGAGGATAAAGAAAAGGAGAAAACACTGACTGGAGAGCACAGGCAGCTGCACTGATATGGAAAGACAACGCTGAGACTTTTACCTCCTAGGCTGGATGCCTAGATGCCATCCTGACTGGCACACTAGAGACAGGCTGGATTAGCTACGTCCCAGCCGACAAGCTGCTGTTCAGAACAATTATTTTCAATTTTGGCTTTTACATTCAAATGATATGTGAAAATGGCCAGTTTGGTTTCAATGCATTTTTCTGTGAAAGCCCCCACCAGGCTGCAAACATAAAAAGCTCAAGGAGTTGGCAGGATTTATTTATTTATGTATTTCAATGAAGTAAGGAATAGGAAGCCGGAACGCCTAACACCTCACTAACATTTCTCAAATGGAGGGTTATAAGGGCCTCTCTCCAGGTCAAAGTTTTCTGAGGCGAATGAGGATGACCCGTAACTCGGGGGAGGCCAGAAGCCAATGTTCAACTACAATAGGTTTTGAAGAACAAAGAGAAAACTGCGCAAAGGTTTAGAAAACCACAAGCAGGAGCTGTAGGATCGGGGTGCTGGCTTAATCAATTACCAACATAAAATGATTAAATATCATCAGAAAGATGGCATGCTGGTAAATTGCCAGTCAGATGGTAAACAAGAACATAAGAATGGCCATAGTGGATCAGACCAAAGGTCCATCCAGCCCAATATCCTGTCGGCCAACAGTGGTCAATGCCAGATGCACCAAAGGGAGTGAATAGAACAGGGAATCATCAAGTGATTCTTTTCCCATCATCCATTTCCAGCCCCTGACAAACAGTGGCTTGGGACACCATTCCTACCTTTTCTGGCTAATAAGCAGGGCTTGACAAACAGCGGCGAAAGCCGCTCACAAGCCTCGCATTGCGCATGCGCACGCCGCCGGTAAATGGGGCGCGCAGCTGAAATCTACTTGCCACGGGCAAGTAGATTCTATAGTTTGTTGAGCCCTGCTAATAAGTATTGATGGACCTAACCTCCATGAATTTATCTAGTCCTTTTTTGAACCCTGTTAAAGTCCTGGTCTGCACAACATCCTCAGGCAAGGGGTTCCACAGGTTGACTGTGTACTCCGTGAACAAAAACTTCCTTTTGTTTGTTTTAAACCTGCTGCCTATTAATTTCATTTGGTGACCCCTAGTTCTTATATTGTAGGAACAAGTAAATAACTTTTCCTTATTCACTTTCTCCATACCTGTCATGATTTTATAGACCTCTATCATATCCCCCCTTGGTCTCCTCTTTTCTAAGCTGAAAAGACCCAGTCTTTTTAATCTCTCTTCACGAAACCCATTCCAAACCTCTAATCATTTTTGTTGCTCTTTTTGGAACCTTTTCCAATGCCAATATATCTTTTTTGAGATGAGGTGACCACATATGTACATAGTATTCAAAATGTGGTCATACTATGGATTTATATAGAGGCAATATATCTTATTCTCTATCCCTTTTTAAATGATTCCTAAAAAAAGTACAGCCTATGCTCCCACTAAAGAAACGTGTTGAACTACCAAAAGCATCCTTCACTCTGCATACCGTAAATGACTAATATGGCTGCAACAGACTTTCTCCCACATTCATTTTAGGAATGTTTCTTCTGATATGGAACTGCATTTAAAGTAGCCACTTTTATCTTTGTACATATTTCTCAGCACATCCAGTGAAAGAAATGCTTCGCACCTTGTAAACTTTAGTTACTGAGCCAAAATAGACTCAGTATGTTTAAGGAGTCATGGGCCACATGTGATTGAAATCTTTGTGAATCACCTGCATTCATTCCATAGTACTAGCCATGAAAGATCCACTGACTTAGTGCAATAACAGTGGAATATTTAAAAAATATATCTATTATTTAAAGCATTATCTGTTCGATTTAAATGAAGAATACTGGCTGAAAAAACATGAAATTATACAGTGTTTTTAATAGAAGAATCTCATGACATTTTACAATATTAATGAATTAAACATCTCCTAATTTTTTAGGCAGTAAAGCTTACTACAGCCATTCTCCACCTATGAACTCAGGCACAGAGAATTTAATTGAGTTTCTCAAGGCTATTTCAGAGCAATAGAACCTAAGAGGGTTAACTCTCAATCTCTTGCTTTGACCATTAGACATCATTACCTTCCCGACAGCACATCAAACTAACTGGCAAATGGAAGGAAATTCATGGGTGTTCTGTCGTTAAGTCCCCTATTGTAAACAAATAATGCATGATATAAAATGATGCAATCTCACAGTGCAGGATTATGCAGAACTCATTCCTGACTTGGCTCTTTTTGAGAATCAAATTGTCATAAGGTTGTGTGGTATTTTCAACCTTAGGAACTTATTTCGCAGAAGCAGTTGCTCTGATGCAAGTAGGAGCAATAGTATTTCATCATGAAAATAAGCAGCTATGGCAGAAAGAAGATTTGGTTAGTAAAAAGGTGCCATTTTTACATAGTCACTTCTCAGGCTAGAACGGCACGTTCAAGTGATGATCTTAGAATTATAGGGTTGAAAGAGACCTCAGGAGGGCATCGAGTCCAACCGACAGCTAAAAGCAGGCCAATCCCAACTAAATCATCCCAGCCAGGGCTTTGTCAAGCCGGGACTTAAAAACCTTTAGTGATGGAAATTCCACCACTTCCCTAGGTAACACATTCCAGTGCTTCACCATCCTCCTAGTGAAACAGTTTTTCCTAATATCCAACTTAGACCCGCCTTCTATCTTCTATAGAACTGCTTTGCTTAAGATCTATAAAAACACTCATTGCACTGAACAGGGTGAGTTTAGAAAGGCAGAAAAAGACCAGAGAGCTTATTTCCATATAAGAACTTTTGTTTTTGATACACATGTACTCAGATTGTCAAAGTGTCAGCCTCCTGTGTGAGAACACAAACCTTTATTAATGTCAATGGAAATAATTTTTCATTCCTCTTTCTTTTAGCATGATCCTTCCTTTATATACAGATATTTATCAAGCTTGGGTCAGAGCTGAAAGTAAAGAGTGCCGAGAAAAAGGTCTTTTATTCAAAACAAAGTGGCTCTTTTTAATTTGGTTTAGTAAGTAATTCTTAAAATGCTAATGAACTCCAGCTTGGCTTGTCGATCCTAAAATGCCAGGGCCCAGATCCAGGAACTTAATTTAGCAATATAATTTTAATGCTACTAAATAATCCCTTTATGGCAGGTAACAGAGCACTATCTGACTTGAAAAATGGAATTAAAATTAACTGGATTTTTAGTAATGCAGGGATGTTAGAATTAGAGTTGTGAAGGCAGTTAATTATATTAGTGGGGTGGATAATAAAAAAAATAGTTTCCTTAAAGAGGAAACCCATCGTTACTATTTATCCAGATTTCAGATTGGACAAAGGGTATCCCAACTTAAATTCCTCTGCTCCTTTCCCTTCTGCAGTGTCTTGTGGGGCCTGCTGGATAAGAATCTTATACAATGCACCAGAATATAAATTATGCAACACTAAAGATATTTTTCAACTGGCTGTTTCAATATCTAATCTGAATTTATTGTAGTGGATGGAAGCAAAGAGAATGCTAAAGAGGACTCGGCATCAGTGAACTGGCGGATACTGCAATTCATTTGCCAGCTCATGTTAATTATCTTTCCCTTATTATTCAGAGGAAGACACATGATAGAAAAAAGTGACATCTCATGTTTTCTAGAATTGATTGGGATCACATCTTTTAAGCAGCAGCTGGCATTTCCATGGGCAGCACCAACCAGAGAACCAGGTAGTTGCATTGAATTCTTAACTAAAGGTACAAGACTCTCTTCATAATGGGGGATGACGGTGGGGGAGCAGAGGCCTGCGTGGTATAAAAAGAAGCAAATATGAATAAAATCTACACCATCACAGAACCATCAGTCATTTTTTAGAATCATCAGAGTTAGGAAATAAATAAGAATCCTTTGAAAAGGAGACATGGAAAACAAGAATTTTGAAATGAAACACCTTTAGTCCAGTGGATAGGTTCATTGCATCTGGGTTCAATTTCTGGTCCTGCCACTGACTCTGTTTGACTTTGGACAACTAACTTATCTTCTTGTTAGAAAAAAAACTGTCCCCAGTAAAAAGTTTGTCCAGGCTGCTCTTGCTATAGTAGGTTGCAGTATTCCTTGGGAGAAACCGGCTGCACCCTTCCTGCATACCATCGCCTTTAGAAAAGGGAAGATGTGAAAAAGGGAAAATAGCCTTAGACTCTCCCACCCATCACCTTGGTGTGAGAACTGCAGGGCTTACCTGGTCGCATGAAACCTGCACAGTTTCTGCCCAACCCCTGGGACACAGACCACCACTTGGTGACCGTTGGGCTGTATATAGTAATATGCAAGAGCAGGAAAGCGATGTGCAGACTTTGGGATAAATACCCAACGTACAGTTCGCTCGAGGAGGTCTTCGCAACACACGTACCACCGTGCGTGTGCCTTCCCGTATACTTCAAAGTGCTGCCTGCCTGATCAACAGACCAGCCACCTCCCCCGATTCTCAGACATAACAAAGGCCTTCACAACCGAACCGATATCTTTGAAATGTTCTGTGTGCTGTGTAAGTTGGTATGTATGATTTGATTTTTTTTGTTGTATAAGCTTAGTGTTGTAGTTGTTTTTGGTAGTACATAGAGTTTGTAGTTATCACTGTTATTTAATTAGTGTAGCTGGATATCTTTAGTATAGAGACTATTCCCCCTTGCCATTCCCATCCTTATATTTCTGACACGTTTAACTAGAAATCGTAGAATAAATATAATACATACTGTAAATTCATTACTGACACGGTCAATTAAAACTCTTAGAATAAATACTATAAAGTCATCACTGTCATAAATAAATATCTTTTATTTACTAAAACGGTCCACCTGGTTCTATCCTTCCACCCATGGGTATGTATCATCAGACTTGTGGTTCTCACGACACTTCTCCATGCTTCTGATTTTCCATTTTCTAAATGGGGATAAAAACATTATCCACCCCTGTAAAGTTCGCTGGACTCTTCAGATAAAAAGCCCTATCAAAAATTATGCATATGTATTAATTCTCTTGCAGAGATGGCATTTGCTCCTTAATTAAGTTTGCAACTAAATCTCCAGTCAGATTTATTTTGTTTATATATAAAAACAAGTGATAAAAAACAATGTTCTGAGGTGCACTTTATCAGTACCATACATGCACGGAATGTACAGGGGCAGAGTTACATAATTTTGGTGATCTCTTTGGGAAATACGATCTTAAATCTACATGTCTTGAATTTCTAATATACAGTAAACTTCTGATAATCCGGCACCTTTAGGACCCAGGGGGTGCCGGATTATCAGATATGCCAGAGTTCCGGAAGGGGGGCTATGAGGGATCTGGGGGGAGAGGAGGCAGGGGGTCGGCAGCAAACTGCACAGCGTGGGAGAGGGCGGCGCTGCGGGACCAACCCGGCAGCACCCCAGCTGCTCTGCCCCTGGCTTCCCCAAGTCAGCCACTGCTGAAACTGACCAGCGGCTGACTTGGGGAAGCCAGGGGCAGAGCAGCTCCAATTGTCCAGCTGGCCAGAGCACTTCCGGGTTCCAGTTGGTGCCGGACTATCAGGAGTGCCGGACCACTGGATGCTGGACAATTGGAATTTTACTGTATTTGTTTTTTTAATCCAAACTTTTTTTGAAAGGCAATAGTTAACACTATTGACAGCAATTGTAAACTCACATTAATAAAGTTTTCAATGTGTGAATTATGAATCATGGATTACTTCCAATCCAAACTAGTAGTGATCAAGTGTCATTGAACAGCCTTAAGGTGGCAAAGTGAAATCAGTTGATGGTCTAAAGTCCAGCACCAAATAGTAAGTGGGAGAAAACATGACATGTATTAGTTATGTTACTTAATACTAGAAGGTTCTCAACTCCTGTATTGATAAGGATGCTGTAAGAACCTATATATACTTGATTAGACTTCTATGATTTTATTGGCTCAATGTACAATTCAAACCTTAGTATGACATCTGCAACGTAAGGCTTTATGATGTTGCATTCCTATAACTCTCAATGACACTAATGGAAGTTGTGTGTGCATATGAAGGGAGACTAACTTCTTACATAGTATCTTTGGATATGAAATAAGAATCTCCCACACTTTAGTTGGCAAAAGGCGATGAAGTTATGGAACACTGATTAGAACACTAGATAGGACTATTTAGCATCACACAGAGATGCAGAAAGCACAGGTTGGTGTTTATTGATTGCAGAGCTTCCACAATCAATGAATTTTAATTTAACTAGTGTACAGTGCCTTTTATCTGCAAGTATTCTCTAAGCCCATAACAATTAAATATGCACCACAGGTTTACAGAATGGCTGAAGAATGCCCTTGTTGCCTACTGCTTAATGAACCAAAACCATGGCATATCTAGGGCTGAAAAATTGGTACCATGCAACTGAGTATGTTCTTTAGAAAAGCTGCCCCCATAGGACAGAAAACCAAATACGAGACTTATGGATTTGGCATTCTACTGCTAGATGGTGCAGTGTGTTGCAAGGAATAAGGGTTGGCACTGATTCAGCTTCTTTGTGGTGAAGTCTGCAGAGGCATCTTAACATGTCACAGCTAATGGGTTTTGCTATGGATGCCAAAACTTAACATGGTGAGCACATTTGAAGAAAGGAGCATGAAAAATATCTAGAGTGTTGATAATCTCAGGGATAATTAAAAAAAAATTCCCTGATTGGTTTTCAGAAGCGCCAGAAATATTAGAGGAGAGCAAATCTAATGAAGAAGTAATTAAATAATTGAGGGGGGAAAAGAACTGTACAAGTTTTCCTAAGTAATACAAAATCATTACAATGACCTGGTAGACATGCATTTTTAAACAATGACTGTAATAACGGAAAATTAGACCCCATTACTTATTCATAAGCTTCTGGTTAACACTGTTCTCCACTTAGTGCAGTTCAGTTTTATAAATAGTATCTTTAGAAGAGATGCTATTTTTTTGGCCAGGTAATGTCAAAAATAGCTATTTGCTTTTGTAAATTAGGGATCGCCTATCCCCTGGTTATAACAGTAATTGAAGACAGAGTTTTGACAAGGAGTTTGGAGAAATGGCATTGATTTGGAAAAAAGCGCCAAAGTAATAAATATTAAATTTTTAACTTTAGACCTATAGAAATCAATCTGATAAAGAAACTGCAAAAATTTAAAGGAAGAAAACAGTGTTTGATGAGTCTACAATCTTTATACTTAAGGGATAGTCAGAGGACCTGTAAATCCTCAGTGGAATTAATAACTGACATTCCTGAAAGCTCTAAAAGGAAATATTAAATATGTAAATCTTGGTGAAAAGCACAATTAAGGCCTTAAATGCCTAAAAGTTTAAAGGGCTAGCTTACCTTTCTCAAAAATGTTCAAGCACTACTTTTTGTGTCAATCTAATACAATACATTTTGAAAAAGCAGCATTTTACACATTTTGGGTATTTTTCTGGCTTGTTAAACATTGTGCAATGATAGACAATACTTTTAAAAATATTTTGAGTGAAAAAAAAGAGCATAACATTGATTTCTGTTATTAAAAGTTTGAACATTTCATTCCTGCAAGTTATTGAGGTCAATCAATGCCTTTTGATTAGAGTAAGTGACATTTATTGGTAGAGGATTTGTTTGTATTTTTTTTCTTTTCATTTCTTGTCATTTATTCCTTCTTGTTTCTTACAATATGCTTGGGCCTGGCTGGTTTCCACCATGAAGAACACTTAACTGCAAAAGTAGGAAATACTTAGCTCTGCTATAAAAGCCCAGCTGTCAGTGAAAGAAAATCCTCTTTAGTTCCAAGCATTCCAGCATTACTAGTAATAAATGCTTATGAGACTATCTGTGGCAGTCCATTAGCTAAACCTGGTGAGTTCTCTTGAGATAGGTATAGGAATACCCACTTTACATTGCTTACTTGGGGACAGAAGTCCTGAGCATGATTCCACTAAAAGTGAATACAATCTGTGTGCTCTCAGCATCTCTGAATATAAGGCCCTTTAATGAGTTAACTGGTAAATTTTTCTCTCTCAAAACGGTTTCGGAAATAATGTTTTCTTAATTAACTTCTGGAAGTAAAATGTTTCCATTTCCTGCAAGTTTGGCTTGCACAACAATAGTCATTTAGTGTAGCATAAATACATGTCCATAGAAAACATACAACTTTAAAAACTTTATGTTTCCAGAGTGATATGGTGTTGTTTTTTTAGTTTTTGATCGCTAACCCACCAACAACTCTTGGAACACTTCCTTGTCCTGAATTGATTTGTTCACTTGTTTGTCTAAGTGTTTCTAGCCAGGACAGGTTGTGAGATAATAGGTCCCAACATCATGTAATTCCAATGATCATCTTGCTGCTTCTCCCTTGCTTCTGTTGTGACATGATTATAGCAGCTAAAATCTCCAAAAAAATGATCAGATTTAGATAGTTGAGGGTTTTTTTTTAATTTGAAAGATGGGTTTTCTCACTTCTTTCCTATTAATTCATTGTCTGGTAGCCCAAACTTGAAACACTGTAGGCTAATGCACATTGCAGCTGACACAAAGGAATAAAGATGGTATTCAAATGTCAAAATTCTAAGTGATATATCTCTTTGTAAAATCATTTGTCTGTAGTCATGATCCATCACTTTAAAGCATCATTGGTCTTTTCAGTCCTCAAGAGCTTCTTTTTTTTTTTTTTTTTTTTTTCCTTCGCCTCTGGATTGAACCAGCCAGAGACTCAAACCAAGGACATTTTCACTTTCGAGTTTTCTGTGTTTTCTTTTTTTGGTTGTTGTATATCAACTATTGCATTAAAAAACAACAAATAGGGGCTTTCCAATATTATTACAACAAAGTTCAGAAAAAAAACCCAAATGCATCAGCAGACATATTTAGCTCCAAACAAATATTCAGATTCCTGAATATTTTCAAAAACCAGCAACTTTTACAAATGCAACAAAGAGATATGAAAATCTAGTATCACTTCTCATCCCAAGAGCCGAGGCACACTGGAAAGAGTGTGTTTTGTGCATCATTAAACACCCTATAATTTACCAAAGGCAAATAGATTACATATGGGTCAATAGTGGGCTGCAGTGTAAATAGAAGACTATCGTTTCTTTAAGGGACTGTTAAAATTTCAGCAAATATGTGAAGGGCAGCCAAATTCTAATAACTAATTTAGTCACATATTCAGGCCATACAAGCCATGTAGTCCATATATCACCTTATGAGAGAATTTTATGATGCGGGTGGCGTTATTGTGTGTGTGTATGTGTGTGTTCGTTCATCCAGGAAGTACGAAACATCCCTGCACAAATTTTCAAGAATTAGATGATAAACTTGTTTGTTGTTTCGTGACACCTACTAACTGGTCATTCAGCACTTCAACAATTTTTAAGCAACAGTATACCTATGATCTGTCTCAAGTTCTGACTTAAAATGCCCCCCCTCTTCCGCCCCACAGTGCAGTTTCACCTTTAAGGAATGGTTATTCACATCTTAAATCACCAGCATTACTAACATATATCATGTCATGCCCAGCACAGATGAGAGACCTGACAAAGGGATTTGGCAGGCTAACATGAGCCATACTGGAGAGCATGTGGAAAATATGGGATTTTTGACACTCTTTTAAAAATAAAAGGCAATGAAATATATGAAAAATATGGGATTTTGACACTTAAAAAAAAAGCAGTAAAACATCTGAACTGCCTCAGATACTGCTCTGATGACAAGAAGGTATTGAAACATACTGTCTTCCAGGAAGGCAGCCTCACATGAGTTGGAAGGGGTATGCTATATCATGTTAAGTTTTTACTTTTCCACATTTATTTTTCTTTTAAACAGAACCTTCACAAGGTGTGCAGTAAATATTTTTATTTCTAATAAAAGCCACTGTCTTGTCAGCTCACCTTTGCAGTCTATGGCAATCATAGGTGATGATCAGGGCTCGACAAATAATACAATCTGCTCTTCTCTGGACCTTCTCCAATTTTTCCACATCTTTCTTGAAATGTGGTGCCCAGAACTGGACACAATACTCCAACTGAGGCCTAACCAGTGCAGAGTAGAGCAGAAGAATGACTTCTCATGTCTTGCTCACAACACACCTGTTAACACACCTGTTAATGCATCCTAGAATCATGTTTGCTTTTTTTGCAACAACGTCACACTGTTAACTCATAGGGTATGTCTACACTACAGCACTAATTCAAACTAACTTAATTCGAATTAGTTAATTCAAACTAAGCTAATTCGAATTAGTGCATCTAGACCTAAAAACTAATTCGAATTAGCGTTTTGCTAATTCAAAATAGCATGTCCACATTGAGTGGACCCTGAACTGAAGATAAGGCTGTCCGGAACCAGTGCCGGCAGGGCATCAGGTTAGGTCTTAGAGCGTGGAGCTGCTGCCTCAGGCTAGCAGAGGGCTGTGCTTAAAGGGACTCGACCCCCACCCCGGACAGACAGTTCTTAGGGTTCCCCGCTTGCTTGTCTATCTCGATGAGGGACAGCAAAGCAGTCCTGACTTGGAGTGCCCTGAGTGCCCACACTCGGCACATCACAACGCTCGGCCATCAGCCCGGCTGCCCTTGCCGCAGGCTGCCATCCGGGGGGGGTCAATCGGGGGGGCTCTCAGGATCCAGGAGGTCCTGCAGGAGAGCTTCCACCCCATGGAGTCCAAAGAGCCACCCCAGTCCTCCCCATCGGGGGTTCGTGCCCCATTCCTCCCTCACCTCCTTCCACTTACCCCGCCCTAGCCCCCCTTCCTGATGTAAAAAATAAAGGACACGTGATGGATGGCACAAGACAAATTGCTTGGTCATTGTCTTCGGTCCATCCCCTCCGGGGTACCTGGTGGTGGCCACTGTCGGCAGACAGGCTACTGGGCTAGATGGACCTTTGGTCTGACCCAGTACGGCCATTCTTATGTTCTTATGTTCTAAGCTCAGGACTCAGGGTCGGGGGTCTCACTGGACCAACCTGATTTTCATGAAAACCTGCTCCTGGGTTCGCATTTGGCCTTTGGTGGCCAGGCTGGCAGTTATGCTGCCCTAGACGGCCGCATTCCTGTGCCTAGTGCGGAGGTCGTGGACGTTGGAGGCCTCCCCCCAAACCTCGATGAGGTCCACGATCTCTGCACTAGACCAGGCAGGCGCCCGCCTCTTGCGGCCCCGGGCAGGCTCCAGGGAGCCGCCAGCCTGGTCCCAGGAAGAGGCGGAGGGCTGGGTGGCAGCGGGTGGCTGGCTCATGCCATGCCAGGTGCAGGGTCTGCTGGCTGGGTGCTGGCAGACTTGCAACTGGCACGAGCATTGTAGCCACACCATGCCCCTTTAAGGGCTCTGGGGCCGGGAGGGGGGCAGAAACGTTTCCCTGGTTTGGCCCAGAGTGGCCACTAGGGCAACCTGGGAAGGGCTAGCCTCCAACTAGTTCAAATTAAGTGGCTACACAGCCCTTAATTCGAACTACTTAATTTGAACTAGGCGTTAATCCTCGTAGAATGAGGTTTACCTAGTTCGAATTAAGCTCTCCGCTAGTTCGAATTAAGTTCGAATTAGCGGTTTGCATGTATAGATGCTATGAAAGTTAATTCGAACTAACGGCTGTTAGTTCGAATTAACTTTGTAATGTAGACATACCCATATTTAGCTTGTGGTCCACTATAACCCCTAGATACCTTTCTGTCGTACTCCTTCCTAGACAGTCGTTTCCCATTCCGTATCTATGAAACTGATTGTTCCTTCGTAAGTGGAGCACTTTGCATTTGTCCTTTTTAAACTTCATCCTGTTTAGCTCAGACCATTTCTCCAATTTGTCCAGATCATTTTGAATGATAATCCTATCCTCCAAAGCAGTTGCAACCCCTCCCAGCTTGGTATCTATCTATCTGTACATATGATAATATATATTATTAATAACTATATATATATATATATATATATATATATATATATATATATATATATATATATATATATATATATAAATGGTGTCACTAATAATATTTATTATTTATCATAAATCAGCTCCACCTCTAATTATGTAAACTCTGTTGCCAAATTAAGGTTAGAAACTGACAGTAGACTAGTGTATTCCATTATCATATTCCTGAGAGATACTGCTGTAAAGAGAATGAAAAATTGTCTGGGTTTGCAAGTTAGGTGACATACATGCTTCACCAAACACAAATTCCAATTAACCAGGGTTTCTGCAGGGCACAGAATCTAACCCGCAGGTGTTATGAGGAGCGGCTGTGTAGCTGCTCTACAGCTACTACTCAAGCTTCTGTACTGGAACATTAGCTGTTGCACCTCGGTGCTCCATCTGGAGGATTCCAAACCACTGAATCCATGAATATGTGTATTCCAGGGCTTCTCCTCACCTCAGTTCCCTTCTGTGCTCGCTTTTTTGGCGAAAAAGTGGAGCATCTGCCATTGGTGCTGGAATCAGTGTGTTGGGAGTGCTGTACTAACAATCCCAAAATGGTTTCCGCCTTCAGTACCCCCACTATAAAAATAGTTCCAGCGCCATTGTCACCTATGGAGTACTACATGGGAACATAGCAACACAAAGGAATTTTGAATAGGCTGACCCCAGGTAGATGCATTTCATCCACTAACTAGGCACTTAAGGAGCCTAAATTCCTAGGAAAATGTGGTGAGAAGGAAGGAATAAGTAGATTAGCCAATACACCCAATATTGATTTGGATTATTTTAGTTTCTTTTTCCAATTATTAGCTGCAACCAGAAGGGATTTTACGGTGTTGCATCTCTACATTACTTAGTCTCACACACACACACAAATCTAGCACTTTTCCGAGTAATCAGTTCTTGCCCATAGGGCATGTTTACACTTGAAATTCTATTGGCACAACTACAAAGCTGAGGTTGCAGGTTCTGCCATTAACGTAGGTAATCCACATCCCAAAAAGACAGTTAATAGATTGATGGAAGAATTCTTCAGTTTATACTTGGGATTAGATCAATTTAACTAAACCACACAATAATATGGCTTTTTCACATTACCAAATGGAAATTAAAGCCGATTTAATTTTCAGATGTAGACCAGGTCTATAAAAACATGCCTTATGTAAGAATCCAGTACTTCCCTCTTTGTAAATCATTTGGAACAAATATCCAAAGGCATCTGATAAATTTGTGAACTTTTAATTTGACCAGCAATTCCACCAGATTTCTCATTTTTCATTTATTTATACATTAATTTCACTTTTCCTTCAGAATACTCTTTGAAATTGTGAGGTGTTGAGAGGTTCATTTTGCAGTATGGAAAAGGGGCAACACAGATTCATAGGAGGTTAGTTTTCTGATTTACAAAATTATTATGGAAGTTTTTTTTTTCCTTTGTAAGATAAGAAATGGCTGGGGACAGTGCAAATAAATATAAAATGGCAAGAAAATATAAATGAAAAGGAAACTGCAGAAAACAAATTTGTGGGGGGTTCTCTCTTCCCCCCATGACAAGGACTGACGTAACAGAAAATATGCTTTTGTTGATGTGTTACTACAGAGCTGTTATACTATAGAAACTGTGTAAAAATAACATTTCATAAACCCCTTGTGGGAGTCACTAACACAGCTGGCCATCACAAAGCAATAGCCAGTAAAGGAATTCTGAGGAAAATATTGAAAATCTTTCACACTTGACATCGTCCGATGATTCACTAAACTGGCACTATTTTCCTAGATAGAGAACAAGGCATGTCACATGATCAGTTGGTCCTTGGTGGCCATAGTAGAATTGACAGCCTTTAAATTACCACCTGAGAAGCATGTCACATGCCATCTGACAAAAGAATGAGAGGGGGAAAAACCCCTACAGATTGTGTAACATCATCCATTTCTCCTAGGGGATGATATGTTTCACGTCTTTAGCCCAAGAAACAAAATGAAAATATATGACTACAAACAACTTGCAAACAGTTCCGTATCTATTATACAACTGAATTCATAAGGAATGAGCTTGCTGAAATAACAAATGAACTTGCAATTGCTTTGCTTCAAATAACTCCCATATGCTTTTTAGGTATGGTTGGAAAGACAACTTTTTTAGATTAATAAACACTGTGTGACACGTTCAATTCCCTTCCATTGAGCACTGGGCCTAGTCACAGCTAAAAGCTTTTCCCATTTAGAACATGAATGGAGAACAACACAGCACAAATGGGAAAAAATAAATGTTTACAGTTATGGGAATGTGAAAATATGCTGCCTGATCTCCTAAGTGACCTTACCATGCTCCTAGAAACTTTGAATGTCTTCACCTGAGACTGCATTTTATGTAGGGGCAGGATGTGGAGGGGAGGGCCAAAGGAAAAGCAAGCAAAAATGTGATCACAGTTGCAGACATTCAGCATCGTATCTTTGTTTTACCTGGGTGAGATGTAGCAGCACTTGCAAACATTTCCTTATGGATCCATAAATGTATTTTTTAGCAATTGGACAGCTGAAAATTATTCTTATTTCAGAATGACATAACATAGGGCTGTGTTATACTTTGAACACTAGTGTCTGAAGGCTGTGAGAACTTATCTCCAATAAAAACAGTTAATATTTTTAATAGTGAAGAGTTCCCCATCCTTCTGGGACACACATTTTCTTGCAGTGAATGTGAAATATTTTCAGTCCCTTTCCCCATATCCCACAAGCCTATTTAGGAGTGGAAGGTTGAGAAATTAACTCACTCCCAGACACTACTTTTCATGCCATGTCAGCCAGTACTTCCTCTGCTGTAATGGTGGTACATTTGAAAACAGTGCTTGGGAAACGGGTGCACTTTTCACATGTCCTCTTTCTTGAGATTTCTGTCTGCATACTTTAAAAGCTTACTCGATGGAGCACTCTGGCTCATTAAGTGTGTCTTTGTAGATTATTCACTTCATGGTCACACTTAACAAAGGAGTTCAATCCGAGGAGTGGAAGGCCTGTCAGTTCCAGGTGCTTAGAAGTCAGCATCAGTGTTTCCTGCATAGATGAATCAGAATGGCCACAGGATGAATCAGGGTGGCCACCCGAGGCCCTGCGGTGTCTGCCCCAACTGTCCTATGAATGGGAACGACTGGGAAATTAAGGGGGCCTGGCGCAGTGGTTGCCGCAGGGGTTCCCTCCCATCATACACTCACCATACCAGCAGCAGAAGCCAGAGTGGTCCAGCAGCCTGCTCCACCTTGCCGTGGTGCCTTCTCCCAGCCCACTGTGCAGGGCTTCTCACCAGTGGTCGGAAGCAGACCGCCCCACCCCAGGGCGCTTCCATTCTTGCCACGTGTGGAGAAGTGAGGTGCAGTCGGCTGAGAGGGTGCCATGGTGAGGTGGAACAGGTTCCTGGGCCACTCTAGCTCCCGCCGCCCTTGTGGTGAGGGGGGCAAACAACCCATGCTGCAACTGTGCCCGGCCCCTGTAATCCTCCGGGCCACATGGCTTGAGGTAGGGGTAAGAGGGTGGAGCGGGAGCGGAGCAGGACTAGGGCCTGGGCAGGGGGGAGGTGAACAAGGTGCAGGAACTGCAACAAGGGGGCTGCCCTGTGTCCCATACCTGAGGCACTGGCAGTTTGCTGCAGGCCCTGCACCCCCCTCAGTACAGCCCTGTCCTGTAAGCTGTGTGTTTCTGTGGCCACTGAGGAGAGATTCAAGTGCTGCTCAGCTGATCAGCAGAGCACCCACAACTAGGTTTTTTTGTTCCTGCTGGGCGGGGACACAAGGGCGGCCCGTGACTATAGGCTGACTTGGCCATCGCCTAGGGCACCACCTTCAACGGGACACCTGGGCACCCAATGATGACGTCATGGGGCACTTGGAGTGCCCGATGATGATGTCACTCCATTGACAGACGTGCAGGCAGGGGCGCCAATCGCGCGTTCTGCCTGGGGCACGGGCTGCTCCTGGGGACACATTCATATATGCCTCGCATTTTGCATGTGAAAAATTTATTCAGCACGTGGATGGAAAAAATTAGAGGAAAAATTGCTCAGCAACCACCACAACCACCTCTAATAGTAGATTAGAGGGACCTACGTGACAAGGGAAGTTTCAGTGTAACTCTTCGTCAACCGGTGAACACGCGCCACCATGAACATTATTGCAAGTGGTAGTGCTTGTTTCCAGTTTTACCGGAGAGGATTGTGAATTATCCTCTGACCACCAAGAAGTGACCTGTCCTGGTCAGGGTTGAAGATACTGACAAAGTACCATGGAAGAAACTTGCACTGCTGTTGCCCAGGGGGGAAAGAGAGGACGTAGACATTCAAGCCTGTCAGTCTGAAAGCAAAAGAAACAAACAAAATAAAACAATAACCTTCCTAGTAACATACAGTTCCCTGGATGCTTAATGATACTAATGTTCATCGCCAAAGTTAAAGCAAACCTTCCTTAAAAATAACATATTGCCCAGCACAGCTGCCAGTTTCATCCTTTCTTAAAAGTTTGTTTTACCTCTGCCTGATCATAATAGTTACTGTAATCTAAAAAAGAGAGATTCAGCTCTTCTCTGAAATGGTTAACCATGCACCCCAAAGCTTCGGCCAAACCCTCTACCTCAATAGCCTCAAAGCCAAAGTTAAAAATGGAATTGGTGGCAGTAATGGGTGTGGGAGAGGGAAGCATTTATTTAAAGCCTATGCTGGGTTTATTCATGACAATCACTCTTTTCTTATTAAATGTCACTGCCACGGATGACTGGTCCAATGTGCGCAATCTAGTTTCATCATAATGTTTAGTGCACATGTTCATCATGCAGTATGTGACGGGGTAGAGATACTCTTGAGTTTTCATTTCCCTTGGTGTCATTTAATTGCACAGGAGGCGCAGTTTCGTGCTATCTTTTTTTGAGAAACAATCTGAAATTCGTCTTTGTACTGTGGATGCAGTACATGAATAAACATTAAATGATGGCGAGGCAAGACTCTCCTTGGGCTACTGCATCAATAAGATGGAACGCACATCCTTGCAAAATCTTTTCTTTGCTTTCATACTGCATGAACAGCCTATTTGAAAGATCAGGAAAAGAGATGCTATTAAACTACGGAGAAGAAAATCACAAGATCATTAGTATTACACATTAGTGGTTTTTACATCTTTATGATCTTTGAAAAACACCTTTTGAAAGACACATTGTGACTTTAAGGTAATATTTTACTGCCTGTTCATCACTACCCAGTGGTAGCAGCAGATCAACTATATTTAGTATTAGCTGGGGGGAGGGGAAAGGTTAAACCCTAAAGACATCAGAATGTCTACTGTAGAATATTATCACAATTTTAAAGGAAGCAAGCACTCTGGGTCTCCAGCATTTTTATTATTTTCTGACCACAAAAGAGGACACTGTGCTGTAAATACCTCTAGTTCCTGTTTTGCCTGTGGTAGCCTTGGTTAGAATCTCTAAGCTAAGCTTATGACACTATTCTGTGTTGTGCAGCTCAAGCAAAGCAAAGAAGCGGAAGAACTGCCCCAAGGAACTCACTTTATATAGTGGAACTTGCCTGTGACATAAAGACAGCTTTACTCCCCACTTCTGGAGTCGTTCGAAACATGGGCACATCAGGGATCACGTCAAATGCTAGACGAGGCAGGGGCTGAAGATGCTGCATTGCAGCAATCTATGCCTGTGGAACAGTTCCTTGAGTGCCATTACAAGATGACACAAGTTAGAGAAAGCCATGGGCTACTCTAATTTGTACTAGAGGCCACTTTGGGTCCATGCCAGCTCCTGGATCACAGGGAACACAAGGATGAAAAACTGACTCCCTCAGTTGCAATGGGCTTAGCTTTTGTATCCACAATGTTAGCTCAATATTTCATAATGGTTATTTATTAAGCCATTGAGATTTTATTGATGGTGGACACCAGCCATTTCAGCGTCACCCCTTCAGCTGATTCATTTGCTCCTTCCAAAAAGTAAGGCGACAAGGCGTAGTAGGTATTATCTTTTATTGGACAAGCATCTGTAAAAAAAGAATGAAAGATAATACCTCACTCACGTTGTCTCTTAAAACCCTGGGTCCATTATTACAGTATCTCCATATTTTCACAGATGGGGAAATGGAGGCACATTGAGGTTCAATGGCATGCCCAAGGTCATACAATATTCCAATGGCAGGGCAAAAAAAAAAAAAAAAAAAAAAAAAAAAGAACTTAGATTGCTTAACTCCCCGTTCTGAGCCCTAAGAGAAATTGTGAACTAGTATACCTCTGTACATCAGATTTATGTGGAAATTAAATGGCACTGGGAAGAAAATTTTAAAGTTCATGGATACATACTAGATATGATTTTCAAAGGACAAAAGACAAAGGATGAAAACTGCCATAGTCTTATGCTCATGTCACTTTTCTTCTTTAAAATGTCTTAATCACTGTATTTATAACAATAATCAAAACCGCAAACTGCTATTTGCATACTGATCTATTCATCTCTAAGATCTGGGATACACAGTTTTGATTTAAATAACACAGCAAAAGGAGCATCAATATTCTCAATGGAATTCCATTGGGTATTTGTTTCTGAAATCAAAGAGCACAAATGTCTGGGGGACCAAGGTAATTAAGGAAATAAGGTCTCTTGAAAGCAGCTGATATAGTGCACTGTGATGCAGCCTGATCTGGTAGCGCAGAGTTCCTAATATCTCAAATGTTGCTTGAGTAAAGTTTGCAGGATTTGGCCCAATGCCTTTCAGTTGAGAAAACCTGGATCTGATTCACTACTGCATTACTGCAGCATTTCTCTAGTGCAATCCACGGAGGTTATAGCAGCTAAAAACTGGAATATTGCAGAGGTGAGTCCAGCACCATAAATGTCACCTATCTCTTCTATATTAACGATAGCAAAGGATAAAAATCAGCATGCATGATTCATTACTCAACTCTTATTTCACCAATAACTAGGAGGTAGTATAACTTTCACGGTTAAAAGCTGCGAAATTAGACCTCTTGGAAAATTAGCCCAAGTATGAGAAGTGAGTCTGTCTTCCATACTTCTTATGAATGACTCATCTTTAATGGCAACTCTAATTTTATTTCATAACATTCTGCATGAACATTCTTCATGTCTTTTTTCAATTTTTTTCCCCTTCATACAGGAGATCACCATTTATTTCAGTAAGCTGAGAATCAGTTTAAATAGATGGATTCTGTTACTCTCCACTGACACCTTTGCAGTTTATTATATAAGTAGTTTACTGCAGTGAAGTCATAATGCTGAGTACAAACTACCATTAGCGATCTGTTTGTTATACTTCTAAACCAGTGCACAACCACCCTCCTCCCAACACATATCATTGCTATATCACACTTTCACTTCTACCATTTGTTTTCACTTGACATTTCTCTTCTCTTTTCTTCTGTGTAATATACTGTGGTTTATCACACACGTGATTTATTACAGGAACCTGCCTGGATGGGGGACAAAATTTGTTTAAAATAAATCCAACAGCTAGAGCAATCCCTAAGGACAAAATGTACTTTTGCTTAATTTCTCTTCTGTGTATTTCACACTATATAATTGCTTAAAACAGAAGCTGCTCATACAGATTTTGCTTGGCATCAAGTATCTGGCTTCAGAGAATACACTCAAATTTCATGCTGTGTTTTCCTACAAATTCATTGCACCCCCTAAAGTAACTCAAAGAGATCACTTATAGAGATATGCTGAACTGCCTAAAATAAATCAGCTAGTAAGCAAACCACAGTGTTTTGCTAAGGAATATATAAAAACAAGCCGTGGTACTGCTAAGGGACATTTTATACATACATGGACTTTGCGGTCCTTGCCACCTTTTTTGCAATGCAGAGGACCATAGACATTAGATATGGAAAAAGATCTGTTAGATCACTTAGCCCATCCAAATACCAGTTGGGGATTGTTTCCTTCATTTCCTAATGTTTTGACAAGTCTAGTTTTAAATGTACTATATACCAGGTAATGAGGTTTCCACTACTTTCCCCAGGGAAATACATTTATATGACAACTTTCATCCCAAAGGAACTCAAAGTGTTTTATAAAATATGCATACAGCTCACTTCCCCACTGGAGTACAGTCACTTATGAAGTAAAGGGTGGCAGTCAGGGAGAAAATGATACATAGCACATTGTAAAATTATGGGAGGAGAAATTTCTGCCAAAGGACAACGTCACAAACCCTCACATTATGGAGTATAAGTGTCCACAGCAAGCAAACAGGGCCTTGTTTTTCAAGTAATTTTTCTAATGGTCCCCACACAGTAACTGCGTGGAACCCAAATTAGCTATGTTACAAAGCAAAAGTCAACTCCAGTGGCATTTGAACATCTGTTTCCAAAAAGCTGAGGCAATTCAACTCTACTGCTTAAACCACAAAGCCATCCTCTCCAAAAGATGAAACATGGACTGCTGACAGAGTCTGGAAACGTCTATTGAGGAACACAGCAATGTCTTTGAAGTAAACTGTTTCACTGCCAAATCTTCTGTACAGGCTTGTACATTGACCCAATAGTGGCAGACATGTCGTCCCATTGTGGATGGGCTAACATGGTGAAAATAAGCCTTCAAAGAATCTCTTTGTGACACTGGTTCCTGGTGAGAAACTGGCACAGACTTTATTCTGATCCCTAACAATCATTTCTGGGCATGGGAGTTATTTTATATATACAACTGTTATTTATACAACTGCAGCCTCCCCCAGCACATGATCTGTGTTCAGGAAGGAGCTAGATTTATAAATGGAGCAAGAGTTACATGTGTACTTGGTTAAAAGTTCTTTGCTCTGACTGGCAAATATAGACCTTGTGTCTTAGACACCCTTCACCTGGATACACTCAGACTGTTATTCTTTTGGGCTCTCAGTCGGGTTCTTTGCTGTCACAGGCTATGTCTAGACTGCAGGCTGTTTTCAGAAGAAGCTTTTTTCAGAAGAGATCTTCCAATAAAACTTTCAAAAGAGAGCGTCCACACACAAAAGCACATTGAAAAAGCAATGTGATTTTTTGAAAGAGAGTGTCCAGACTGACTGGACGCGCTCTCACATAAAAGGCCACCTGGAACCACTTCAGGCAGGACCTTAGGTCAGCAGTTGCTTCCGGATGCTGTTGCCTAAGGCTGAGATGGGTGCTTAAAGGGACTCCCCTGGACAGCCGTTTCTCAGGTTCTGCGGCGTGCTTGCCTATCTCTCCGAGGGACAGAAAGCTTGTGCATTGCGTGCTTTGGTTGCCCAGCTTTTGGACACCACAGCATTCTTTAGGCTATAGACCTGGAGCTGCCCCTGGCATGCGATGGCCCCCCATTACCATGCTGCAGGTTCTGCAGCAGTTTGTATAGACCGTCTTGACAGTCCTGCCCCAGCTTGACTCCAAACTCATCTGTGACTCCCTCTGCTTGGATGCAGGAGCAATGCCCTTGCACCTGCACCCACGGTAGAGAGATGATTCTGGAGGCTGGACACCAGTTCTGACTGGTGGGACCGGCTAGCGATGGAGCAGTGGGACGACCAGCAGTGGCTCAACAACTTTCGCACGCAGAAGGCCACCTTTATGGAGCTCTTGTCCTCTGACGATGCGACACCCACTTGCGGTCCGCCATCCCCTGGAGAAGTGGGTTGCCATCACCATCTGGAAGCTCGCCACCCCAGACAGCTACCAGTTGTGGGTGGCCAACCAGTTTGGCGTGGGGAAGTCCACTGTCCGGGCCCTCCTCATGGAGGTAAGGCACTCTCAGGATGCAGTCCCTGAAGGGAGGGGTGGGAAGTACTGGAAAGGGGGGACCCTAGGAAAAAGGGAGAGTGGAGAGGTGCAGGGATGGCTTGGGGGTGGGGGACAGCCCTATCCCCGGGGGATTGTGCCATCCCTCCTTCACACACACCTGCTGCTGTGGGGTGGGGGTCAGCCTCATAGGGGGTGGCTCCTGGAGTGTTTGGGGGGGGAGGGAAAGGGGGCAGACACCTACCAAGGGCTCAGGAACTCCCTCTCATTCTCTGTTCTGTTTGTTTCTTTGTCTTCTTCTGTTGGTTGTTAGGGCCATCACTGACCCCATCATCGCACGATTCGCTGCCCTGGGTTCCCCAGCTGCAGGGGAGCCATAGATGGAACCCAAATCCCAATCCATGCACCACATCATCGAGCAGCCTAATACAGCAACAGAAAGGGCTATTTCTCCATGGTGCTGCAGGCCCTGGTTGACCACCGTGGACAGTTTTTGGACATTTTCGTCGGGTGATTGGGCAAGGCACACAGTGCACGCATATTCAGAAACTTCAGCCTCTACCACAAGCTAGAGGCTGGCACATTCTTCCCCCAGTGGGACTTTCATGTGGAGGATGTTCAGATGCTACTGTGCATCATCAGGGATGCAGCATACCCACTCATGCCGTGGCTGATGAAGCCTTACACTGGCCACCTGGGCCCCAGCAGGGAACAATTCAATGCGGGACCACATGCAGGTGGAATGCGCCTTCGGGTGCCTCAAGGTGCTCTTCAAGTGCCTCCTAACCCACCTCGATGTGGGGGAGCACAACATTCCTGAGGTGGTCACGGCATGTTGTGTTCTCCACAACATTTTGGAGAGCAAGGGGAAGGCCTTCCTCCCGGGGTGGAAGCAGCCTTCAAGCAGCCGCGAACAGCGGCCATCCGCCAGGCACATCAGGCTGGAGTGTGCACCCAGGAGGCCTTGAGGGAGAGTCTCTCTAAAAGGACCCCAGTAACTCTCCCCAGGGTCTCACCACTAGGGGCATCTTCCTTGCCCCCCTAAATCTTTCCAACCACAACCCTTCTCTTCTCTGCTTCCCTTCACTCCCAATAAACACACCAGTTTTGAGTGGAACCACAACAACTTTGTATTTTTTTGTCAAAGAACAGGAGGGTACACGGCATTTGCTGCCCCTGGGTGGATCCTGGGAGCCCTGGGGCTGCTCCCTGTGAGGGCCAGTGGCGTCTCGGGGGGCTTGTTGCCCAGCCATACCTCCGAGTTGTGTGGCAGGGACAGCCGCGCGGTCAGGGTGCTGCTCCACGGCTGGCTTCCTGCACCAAAGCTTGTTGCGGGTGCCTGCAGCTTTAAGAGCTGGCAGGAGACAGGAACTATAGAGTTGTGATTAGTATGGACGGAGTGTCCACAAGGGACCTGTGTTATTTCCTGGAGGCCTCTTCTTTTGAAAGAAAACCCTTCTCCCCATTCACACACACCTTTTTCCAAAGGAGCTCTTTTGAAAAAGGAGATCTTCCTCTTTGGAAGAGGTTTACCGCTGTTGGAAAAACCCCTCTGTTCTTTCGATTTACTTTCAAAAGAATGCGACTGCAGTGTGGACGTAACTCAAGTTTTGTCAGAAAAACGGCTGTTTTTCTGACAAAACTCTAGTGTAGACATACTCTACAAGGGTAGCACTGAAATGTTTTCTGTCTTGTTCCATGCATGTTAGTCAAGTGAAAAGAAACTGACATTTTAGCTGTGTGTTAATGTGCTTGCTCCCTCAGGCTGCAGTGTAACTTGTTACAAGTAACTGGTGCACCCAATAATCATAAAGCAGGTGCATCACAGTAGCAGCTCTCCAGTGCTGGTCACACAACTTTTACTTATAGTGGAGTAGCTAAAATCCTCTATGTTAGACCATATTGAGCAATTGTGTCCCTCATGTTCAATAGTGACATTAGCCCCTCTCCTCATCTGACTCATCATTGTGGCCTGTGTTTGTCAGGGAAAAAATGGCCAGTCATTTGACTCTATGTTTCTCAACTATTTTGTGCTGAGATACGAGTCTTTGTTCATTTCTAAGTATTGGTATAAGGAACACAAATGTCATTTTTTATGGTTGTAGAAATTGGGGAACCATTGCATGTTTTGTAAGTTGTCAGATGATACAATTAGTCCAATTCCCAAATATCTACATTTGTTGGCCAGTTATGGATTGCATTAGAAACGTATAGACAGATTCAAATTCATCTTTATCCTGTGGCTTAAAAAAGCTCTTCCAAAGTCGCCTCTCAGCAATGAGATAATATTGGCAGACAACAATGAATATGGATTTTTACCAAAAACCAAACAACCTCCCCCAAAACACTCCATTTTCCTCTCCAAAGCCCAGATTTCAAAGAGCCAGTCAAATATTTCCTCTGTGGTAGCAGTTGGAGGTTTTTTTTTTTTTTTTTTTTTTTGCAGTCACAATGTATGTTTCCTTAAGTCACACAGAATGTCTGTCCATCTATCTAAAAATGAGTGAATGAATGTAGGATTCATATCTTAAGAGATATACAGATTCCTGATATGAAAGCAGATTATATGGTCACAGGAGCACAGAGGGTGGCTACTTCACTGTCAGACACAATATCTCAAATACAACATGCTGTACACACAAAGCTTATACACTAGACTTAGAAAAGAGCATACTGCAGTCAGTACCTTACCACAATATAACTTTTCTTGAGAACACCAGCATCTTGTTTTAACGCCTGAGAGATAATAATACCTATATATTAAAGTTAATGAAAATAAAACAATCAGATGAATATGTGGATACTAGCAAAGTGCAGTATTTTAAGCTTCTTGCATGATGGTAGCACCAGTAGTTTTATGTTAGAATCACATTGTAATGTAAACTAAGGGTACATTTACACTGCATGGCTATTTCGAAATAAGCTGTTCTGGAACAGTTAATCCAAAATAGCTTATTTTGAAATAGCACGTCTAAACTGCAGGGAAGCCTCAAAATTAGTCCAAGGCGGGCTTCCCTAATGTAGACATGCTATCTCGATTTAGAGCCCCAAGAGGCACTAGGGAGGAATAACTTAGAATGGCCCTGTTAAGGAGCTATTTCAAAATAACAGCAGTGGAGCATTTACATAAGCTTTATTTCGAAATAGCTATTTCAGAATAGGTGTTATACCTCGCAGAATGAGGTTTACAGATTTTGGAATTGGTAGAGGCCCTACTTTTTTTCTGAATGCAGAAAATCACTATGGTTTTTGAAAAACATTAAGTGGGAACTGTGTGGTTATCTCCACTTCCTCTTCCAAAGGATTCTATATGTTTGACGGACTCAAAGGTCAATAATCCCCAGCGGAAAATGACTGAACCATTCCCTTATGAAGAGATTGTTGCATTTATTTCTCTTTGAGGAAGGCAGGAGGAGGAACAAACTTTGCTACTTTATCTGTAGTTAGTGAGGTTAAAAAAATGCTTTATATATATTTTGAACCAACATGGCCTTTCTAACTACTTGTCTCTGAATGATAAACTTCACTTCACTGTGTGCCAAATTAAAATGTAACTCCTTGAAAGGTTCTGTGAATGGTTTCTATAGAGCACAGTGCTCACAACTACCTTTCTGCAATTCGGAGAGACCATTTAAATCAAATTAACAAAGCTGCTGATAATGTATAAGGGCAAAATCATTTAAAAAATAGAACTATTTAAGATCACACAATTTCTGAAGCCTTTTGCAGCATTTTACAATGGCATTAGGCCATTGCAGGTCTCCTTTGCGCTGGCAAGGATGCCCCTTTCAATTTGCATTTAAAAGACAGTAAATTGCAGGGTTCATAAACATTTTTATAGTGATTTATGGAAGACTAGAATGTCACTCTTGTTCTTCACACTTTAGCAGTCCTGGGAATCGGCTGCAGGGTTGTATGTGTCATCTTGCTTTGCCTATAAACTATACAAGAACAAGCCAGATCTGATTTTTCCTCTTTAAAAGATCTGTGGCAACATTTTACATCTATAGGTATCTTTCATGTATAATATGATCTACTTTATTCAGCCTCCAAGTGAAAACCAGATTTCTATAATCTATAAAGTATTTAGCTTGCAAATAAAGACTGTTTAAAGTCACACCTATGAACAAAGGATCCCCCCTCCCAATGCAAATAAATTCCAAACAGACTATAGGTTTTATTTGATCAAGAGATAACTTTACCTTGCATGTAGGCAGTGTTCTATATTTTAATATAACAACAAAACAGCAACCTCCCCCCAAAAGCTCTAGGTGTTGGATATTCTAAAGGTTTCACTTCTTGAAAGACAAAAGGAGAGTAAACGTTAGTTGCAGTTGGGCCTCTAACGGCCCTGTCCTCCTTCTCAGGCAGCAAAGTCATGAAAGAAGGTAAACAGTGCCAAGAAGTGTTGTTTATAAGGGCACGGTGATCTTTCCTGCATCCCAGTGGAGTTTTCCCGGAGGGAATCTACAAACCTCCCTGCACAAATAGCATATAAAAGGGGAGGGGGGCTACTTGCACCTCATTTGCCCTTCCAATGACCAAGAGCAGGTATTTCTTTCTACTTTTTTCACATTACAATAATGGCTTCACAGCTCTTGAAAAGAGTGCTAGTGCAACGGCAAATGGTGCATGACACGCCAAAGCCCAGGTCTTTGTCACAACAGCTCCGCTCCAAAGAAAGTCCTTCTTTTCCTTGCCATTAACTGTGATGAAATGAGTTTTTCCCCCTTTTGATTCCACCCCCCACCGTCTATTACAGTCTGACCTGATTGCACTTATGCACAGATTATTTCATAGAAGACATCCTTTTATTCAGGTTTGCAAGTTCATGCCTGCAAGGTTATCTCTTCACAAAGCGACGCCTCATTCCTTGTATTCATTTTTTTTTTGAAATCTGATCTCATTGATAAGAACAAGACCATTCACATTGCATTTGTCAGATAAGTAGCTCCATGCTAGAGTAATAATTTTTTGCAACTATTATCAGGGCTCCAGTTAAAATACATCAACCGATAAAAATGCAAGTATTGTAAAAATAACCTTTGCATCAAAAGTGTCGGCCCAACATTTTTTTTCTTCAAGGCACATTATGTCCTTCTCCTTAATAGCAATATATTAGAGCTGTAGCAAGATGCCTTTTTCAAAATTTTAAGTATTATTTTAATGTTATCCTTGTTCCAGAGTTGTCATTGGCAGCACTGAACTTGAAGGGGAATAAATATGGAGAGGATCAATGTTCCACTGATTGTTTGAATTAGGTTTTGATTAATTTTAATCAAATGCTTTACTCGGTTTTGATATGTAACCATTTCCAGCCATAATAAACAAATGAATCATGTCAAGAGGACTTTAACTGTTTGAACAGCAGCACAACCAGGACACAGGGTTGCAGCATAGTATATACGACCTGACATTAATGAGACTTTGGGATCACCAGCAAGCTGATCATATTTAAGTTTGCTGCAAGAGAAATCTCTACCCACAGTGCCGCGGTGCTAAAAACGACTGACCAGTTGGTCTTGTGTCAGCAGAACACACACACACACACACACACACACACACACACACACACACACGGTCAAAGAAGCAAGAAGGCAAGAGAAAGAATAAAAAGCCATCGCTAGGCTGCTTTTTGCCACACTTTGTGACAAAGAATAGTAAAGAAACAAACAGGATTTAGCAGGGAGAGCAGGCAAGTGTGTTATATAAATATTAGCAGAAGGCAGATGCTAGAACCACAACCTCTCCCCCTCCCCATCCGCAGTAGCACAAAGAAGCCAGTGACAAAACTAAAAGACATCAAAGGTCTCACAGGCAGTGTGCTGAATTGAACAGCGCAGGACCCTGTCTCTGTCTCTAAGAGAGGCCCCGGTACACCCAGGCCTGCAGCTGATAACACTGTAATAGTCCTCCTTTGAGGACTGGGGCTCCTGTGTGCTGATTACTCATTTATCACACCTGGCAGCCCTGCTGAACTATAATTACTCTTCTCTTATCCTGCTGCACTGTCATGTCCGAGAGGAGAAGAGAGGCAAAGGCTCCTGCTAATGACACATTACCCTCTTGACAAGCACTTGAAGGTTTTATTGTAAATATTCAAGATATAAAACATCTGAGATTCCCTTTTTAATTATAAAAAGCAATTTTCAGTGTCTCCCATCCCCCCTACCCCAAATAGTAAAGTTTAGGCACTGTTATCCTCTGCTCACTGCAAATACACTGATTTTTCTTTGTTGCGTTAACTCATTGCTCAGAGGTAGCTTCAGTAGCGGAGGGAACTTACCGTGTGGAATGCTTGGGAAATAGGTCATTTGAACACGCAACATCCTCTCACAAAAGTCACATTTCCACTCCCAAAAGAGAAAAATGTGCATTGTTAGGGAAAAAAATATAAATGGGGAAGTGGGAAGCATGAAATAAAGCGCAAAATTGATAAAGAATGAGCTGCTTATAGAGTGATTTTCAGAAGGCGAGTCTCTTATGAACGAAAAGGCCCTTCCTAAACTAAAAATTACAGATGGATGCCTTGTTACTGGAAATATAGCCTTTAGTATTTATAGCTCCCTAGGTTTCCTGGAAGTGGGATAAGAAGCCCAGAAGTAGTAACCCCCTCTAATAATCCTATGGTCAGACAAGGAGTACTCCATAACCTGTAGAGATTACAGACAGACCCCACGCCCAAAACAGGGTTTCTAAACATTCACTTGTGATATGAGTTTAGAGCCAGTCTGCGTTATACCTTCACTAAGTACTTCCCATTATTTTAGTAAAGATCAGAGTTCACTTATTCATCGCCTCCTAGAATGCTGACTGCTTTTTTCCAGAGGAGGAACATGCCTAGACATCTTTCTTGGGCCACTTTGACGCCCATCTGCTTGTGATTTCTTCCATTTAGCTTTTCCTTTGTTTAACTATTAGAATGCCATATGGGAAAGTGTGTGTCCTTCTATAACATTCACCTGAGTGATGGGAGGAAAACATAAAAGGCTAGCAGCCAAATGTATAATTATATCTCTAAAAGTGCTAGAAAAAATTGAAATACATAATTGACAGAGAAGAGCACCTTGGAATGAATGCACATAACTGTCGCCCTATCTTAACATTCCAATCGTATCTGGTACACTTGTAGTTTATAGTTCAGGTAGAAATGTTAGACCTCCAGATTTAACTGTGTTCCCGCCAAATTTAAAATTTTCCCTAAGTGTTTTATAGTGTGCTTAAAATATTGTTTATAAAACACATGATGAAAGTGGTGTATATACTTTTACTTTTTCTGTACGGATGAGAAGAGTACCAGAGTGGCCAGTGTCATACTGAACAAAGGCTATAGTGTGATAAACTCAACCAAAATGGGTCTAGACATGGATTTATATTTAGGGCAGTGTTTGGGTCATCAGCCATATCAGGGTTAGAATTCAAGTTCAATAGCACCAAAAATCCAAAAATGTTTTCAGGAGAATTCAGTCCAAAGTGATGAAAGTCTTACGCAATAAATAACCTGTTTTTGTGAGTTATTGTATGCTTTCAATCCAGAGGCTGAAAATAGCCTCTCCCCCCTTTGGTTTTAGAGCTCAGAAGGATCAAAACAAATTCTTAGCGGCAAATTCAAATTTTGAAACTCAAAGAAGTTTGGATATGAAACTTCTGATTTGGTCATCTCTAATAAAATATACAGGATTCAAGTTTATAAGAAGGATGTTAAGGACTAGTTCACTAGTCAAGTATCCAATAAGTAAATGCTTATCAGATAGTCGAGTTCACTAGTCAATTCCTCCCTCCCTCCCCACTGCTAAGGCGTTTCAAAGGGGCAGGCACGTGGAACTCAGGATCAGCTGGGAACTCCTCAGCTGATCCAGGATTCCAGAGTGTCATTTCAAACCGCTCAGAGTCGGTTCTGGGTAAATGCCATGCAGGACTCTGAGTCCCCCACTGACCTCAGGCTCCATGGAGGCACTTCAACTTTGAAATGCAAAAGAGCCCCTCCTGGGGACTCTTGTACATTTCAAAGCTGGCACACCTGCGTGCAGCCCGGAGTCAGTGGGACTTCCCTCGGGTCCTGGGTTGCATGCGGAGTTCCGCATTCTTCTTTTGAAATGTACAGGAGCCCAGTAGGGCTAGTCGAGTAGTCGATGGAAATTCCATCGACTACTCAACTAATAAATTACTCAATATTTAACTTCCTTCATTTATACAGGTTGAACCTCTCTAGTCCGGCAACCTCCGTAGTCTGGCATGATTTTTGTTAGCTAGATGTCCACTTTTCATGAGTGTGGCCAAGTTCCCCGTGGTCCCATAAAGTTTGTTTACAGCCATCAATCCTGGCTCTCAGTGTCCTGTGCTGTTATTTAGCTCTAACTTACCCCTAAATATCTTCTAAGAGCCCAGTAAGCAGTGGAAGTGTTGATAATGCTGCTAGACAATATTGAGCTCCTGTGGTTCAGCAAATTATCTGGTTTGGCACAAGTCAGGTCCCAAGTGCACTGGACTAGAGAGGTTCAACCTGTACGTAAGAAATCCTATGATTATAGTTGAGGCGCATTCTTAGATAAAAAGCTGTGCAGTTAATACTGATGGTTTTCTGTTAAAACACTAGTAGAAGTGGGTATTAGATAGAGAGGATTTTTGCAGCTATATTTTAAAGGATTGCCTGAAAATACATATTCATGTGTCTTACCATTTCACTTCAAATAATATGGGAGAAAGAAAAAAAAAGTTTGAAGAACAAAAATAAAGAAGATTCTGAAAAGGGAACAGAACAAAAACTATTGTTTTACATCATTAGAATATAAAAATACCCGATGCAATTGCATTCACAAAAATGTATTCATAAATGCATGAAGTAGGCCAAAATTTGCTTTGGTGGGTCTAACTTGTCCATTCTAGTGCACATACCCACATTCAGGGTGCAAATGCAGTAAAGATGAATACAAACTAGTCATGCAATTGTGTCAGCAGTTATTTTGAAAGTCAGACCCTCATATCTAACTCTGATGTTCTTAAATACACTGACACTGCTCATTGCCTACTTCCATATTGGCATTCAATACTCCGAAAAACACATAACAGTCATCAAATATTCTCGTGAACCTTAGAAATTATTTGTGCTATATCCCTTTGCCTTGAGTTCCTTACTCTCTCTGTTGGATTTGTTTTCAACTAAAGAACTTACAGGGAAACAAGTGATGGAAAAGGGAAATTCTGAATCAATATATAATATATTCTTTTCGCTATCCCTTCCAGATGCCCACTATAATATCAGATTGTTGTATGTGAAGACTATAGGTCCTACCAAACATGATTCATACTGATGGTTCAAGCTAGAGCTCTGCAAACCAGGCTCCAGAGTGATCATACTTTGTAGCTCTTTATTATACGTAAATATGGATGCAATTTGCTTCTACTCTACCTCTTCTTCTGTTTTTCTTCCACAGGCTAAATGCAAGTTCTTAGAGGATTGGTCTGAGTATGTAAATTAAGGAGTATGTGTGTAAGATGGACAATGGCCATCCCTGAAAGGGAAATTCATGCATGAGACATAAAAAATTAGTGTCCTGGGTTCTTGCTTAGTTGGCTTAACAAGTTTAATGCCTTGGATAGCCATTCTGACAAGAATAGGCATGATTTTCTTGTCAAGAGCAAAGTAGCTTGTGTGTGATTGCTGAGAAAACAGCAGTACATTACACATTGCTGTGGAAACGGCAAACATGTAATTAATTTAAACATCCTGCCAAATTGATGCACACAAAGATTGAAAATGGCAGTGGTAAAAGTCACTCACACTTATACATGTCACCCAAAGGTGGGACTTGGATATGCTCATGATTTGAAAAATGAATACTGCAGCTATATGGCAAGAAATCACAGGGATTTATACATATCACTGAGTTCCCTATGAAATACCTTGTGATAATTAGACAAAAGTTATTCAATGATCTCAGAGAGGAATGCTTGAAAATTAGTATCACACTACTGTACTAATTACTGAGCAAACCCCAAATATGCAAGCTCAGTAAAAGGCAATGTATGGGCAAAATTGAGTCATTATAATTCAACAAGCTATGAAGAGAAGAATTTGTAGTGGTCAGGATTCAAAGGACCATTTTCTCAGACTTTTAAAAATGATTTTAGGTTTTAGCTTGAAATATCAAACAGTCCTGCTGAACCAGAATTATTCTACTTCTATCTCTTTCTGCCTTCTTCTGTCAGAAAGCTACAGAGCATGCAATTGCAGTGCACAGCTAACCATATAATTGATAACTCCCTAGTCTATTCACTGTGGGAATCTGTCAGTTAAAGTCTAAAGACACATAACACACACTATGAAAATGAACTTACATAAGTCTTCCTGTGAATTGAATGCAGCCAACATTTTGATGTTTAATTGGCTGGGTCCAGTTTACTAGTACACACATGTATTTCAGCAATGGCATACTGTACTCTGGCTCTTTCTGACAGATCTATTTAGTCAAAAGGTGGTGTATTTTCCCAAGGCAATTGCTCAGACTCATGCTTTCCAAAGTCAAAGTGATTCAAACTTTGCTTATTCACGTTTTGCAGACACACACAAGCAAGACTGTTTGAAAGCAAATGAAAAATCCATAGATCAATGTGCAGAGCCTTTCCTATGCAGTAGCACGGATGGACCCTATTTCAAAGGGTGCGGGTTGTCAGTGGTAGTTACTGCCAGCATCTTTTTAAATATACAGCTCTTAATGTAATGCAGGTCTTTGAGATAATGAAGGATGTGCAGCAACAATATTATCTACCAAGCAAATACACACACACACACACACACACACACACACACACCTGAACTTGTTAAATTCACATACATAAACACTTGTGCATAGCATAGGCTAAAGATTATCTATACATTAATAGGGAACTGCTGGCTACCTTCATAGGGAAAAGTACACTGTAGAAGAGAGCATGCATGGCTCAATGGTTCTGTTAGCAAGAGTATGAGAGCCAGGTTGCTGCTACTGACTTGCTGTATAACCTTGGGCAAGACACTTAAATTCTGAGCCTTGGTTTCCCCATCTATAAAATGATGATAGCAGTCCTTTTGTCATGATCTCCAGTAATAGATAGCTGTAGAAGTATCTTCTTGACTGGTAGAATGGGCTCGAGTGCTTCTGAAGCAAAACCAAACTAGTTGCTCATAGCAAGCTTAAGTACAGAATTGTATCCTTTTGGACAATTTCAGGACAAATATTGCTTTCTGTTTTCCTCCTCAAAAGTGGAACTTTCTGTTTTCCTCCTCAAAAGTGGAACAAAAAGAGGTTTGTTCCAAGTAATTACTCAAAGTAAGCTGATGCAGCCTTTCATGCCTTAATAGCCTATGTGGGTCAGTCGAAGAAGAATCTAGCTTGGGGACAAGCTTACTCTGCAAAAGGAAGCCATATCAACATTGGTGACTGGTAACACCCAATTCTCACAGGGAGTATAGTTCAGAAATAAGATCTCTCGGAGCATGATTGGGTGGGGAGAGGGAGAAAACCAAATCACCACCTAACACTTCACCCTGCCATTGCATGGGACTTTTTCCTGCTGTAGATGATAGTGTCGAATTTTCCTAACAATCTCCATCAGCCCATAGGTCTCCTTGCCTTTGTCCTTTCAGGGCGGCAAGGAGTTGGCATCAGGGCACACGTGGACCTCTAGCATCTCAGGTAAGAAGAGAAGAATGGCTGGATACATGCTTCTTTCAGACTCTATCCCTACAGTCTTTCTGTGCCTTCAAGCCCTTCCCCTGAAAGAAGATAATAACAGGGGTCCAATGGTATCCAGAGTGAGTGGAACTAGTCATCATCTCTTTAGACTGAATGCAATTCAAATGTACAGGACCCATTTGAGCTTCTCCCTTGGTTGTTTCTCCCTTGTCTTTTCCATTTGTTCCTGTTTCTGCTCCTGCTGTTCAAAAGCATAGGCTGATCCAGTAGCACTAAAATGGTTTAAGTGGTGTTACAACCTCTCTCTGACAAGACTAGCATGCAACTTCTTAGTCACAGATTGGTGGAATTTCAGGCCGGCAGAAACAGGGCACTAAAGTTACTTTCATGGAGATGACCAGGACCTTTTTGGGATCTGTGAAGTTCAGTTTGGGTATGTCTACATTTGCAGCCTACTTCAGAATAGGGCTGGAAATGTAGACATTCAGAATTGCAAATCAAGCCCGGGATTTAAATATCCCGTACTTGATTTGCATCTTCCAGGCCGGGCACCATTTTTTGAAATTTACAAGCCCGGAATAACTGCCCGCATCTATACGCGGCAGTGAAACGGGCATTTGAAATAAAGCCCTATTTCAAGCTACCTGTTAAACCTCATTGCAGGAGGAATAACAGGTAGTTTGAAATAGGGCTTTATTTCGAATGCCTGTTTCACTGCCGCATGTAGACGCGGGCAGTTATTCCAGGCTTGTAAATTTCAAAAAATGGCACCCGGCCGGGAAGATGCAAATCAAGCATGGGATATTTAAATCCCGGGCTTGATTTGCAATTCCAAATGCCTACATTTGCAGCCCTATTCCAAAATAGGCTGCAAGTGTAGACATATCCTCTAATTATCAACAGAGCCCCGGGGGGAGGGGGGGATTGCTATTCAGTGAAAGCCAAGACAAATTTTAGAATCCTCCAAAGATGTACTCGACTACTGAGATATTAAGGAATGTTTGGTACATATGCCATCTTTATCTAATTTGTATTATTTTTGTGAGGATTGGGAAATGGTGCCATTCATTGATATTTCAACTGATCAGCGGTGAAAATAAGCAGATATACCCAGGTGCTGGCAAAAGCCAGCAAGGAGTTATTTAAAGAGCTGGCAGGGATCCGGGTTGCAAAAGGACAGTAACTGTAAGACATTTTAAGTTACTTTCACTGCTGCAACCAATCAAAACAAACTGTAGTTATGTATCTTCCCCTGGATCTGCTAATATAGGAGATTATCATGAGCAAATGACGTTTTACTCTTTCCACAGTAATAGTTCTAAAGCAGATTCAGTGTGTGTTGGAAAGAACTCCCTATGTTTATTGATGTGACACAGCAGACACTCATATTTCATTATCTGGTTTGGGAGTTGGTTATTCCAATTAAATCTTTTATTCCTGTGTATTTAATAGTATTTCAGTGAACCCCTCAGAAATTTCAAATAAACTGGTTCACTGCAAATTCATTTTGCTAGCTAGTTGATTTCTTTTTGGGGGTTTAATTTAATTTGATTTTCTGGTAACAGTTGCTGTATGAGAATGTAAAAACCAGGGTGTTTCTGCACAAAAACTATGACTTGGAAGAGGGATAGAGCTATTCAGGACACTACACCTGATGCTTCACGTTTGCCTCTAAAAAATATACTTGAAAAAAGCAAGTTATAACCAAGATAATTTCTTAGGCTACGTCTAGACTGCACGCCTTTTTCGACAGAGGCTTTGTCAACGGTTACAGTCGACAAAGCCTCTGTGAAAAAAGAGTGTCTAGACTACGATCAATATTGTTGAAAAAGCAAGCTGCTTTTTTGAAAGAGAGTCTAGATGCTTTCTTTCGAAACAGCACAGTTTCCATGCAATAGCGCCCTTTTTTTGAAACAGTGCTTTTGAAAGAAGACGTTATTTCTCGTAAAATGAGGTTTACCGCTGTCGACAAAACTGCCGCATTCTGTCGACTTACTGTCAACAGAACACAGCAATAGTGTAGATGCAGGTATAGTTTTGTCAACAAAAGCCAACTTTTGCCAAAAAAACCCTGTAGTCTAGACACACCCTTAATAACCAGAAAGACACAAAAGGAAATAAAAAGAGGAAAGCACCATTCAATCTATTCAGAGTTACTTTCAATAATTGGAATTTTTAGGGGCATAAGATTCATAAATCTGTTTCAAAGCATAAGCACTATTTGAACTTTGCTGCAAAGTATCTAGACCAGTTCCCTCCCCCCCCAAAAAACTATATTTCCACTCAAAAGTATGCAAAGCCCCCACTGTGTGACATATTTTCTAAACCACGGCTGAATGTTCAGAGTTTCCAACTTTCATTTACAAAGTAGGAGGTAAAGAAAAAAATCACTGCTGTTGGTATACCCTCGAGAGAGGGTAGAATAGCAAAATAAAACCATTGTTTTTTGTTTCTCACTGATATAAGTGTGAATGTTTTAAGAGAGTGTCTTTCACACTAGACAGAACATTATTTCTGTAGGCTAATTTTTAGTAGCTACTTTTGTGTTGAAACCTCTAAGGCGCCACAAAGATATTTCCAGAACAATTTTATTTTTCTTTCTTTTATCACCTTACTATTCTTTTTCCCAGCTGCATCCACAGGGGAATGGAAATACCCAATTGCAAATGTGACAGCGCTGACTTCTGCAAAGTAGCTTAATTACTCATTACGAGATTCCATCAACAGAAGCTCCGGTCTGTGGTTTTGTAATAAGTGCAGTTATCTTTCCTTGGATTTTCATTCCTTCACAAAGGAGGATGTGGCATTGCTTTTTATATCCACCTTTTCAATGGAGAGGAATGAGACGATTTTAATGCATGAATTTGATGTCATTAACAATACTGACAGCTGTTAAATCCCAGAGGAAACAACAGCTGCGTCCCAAATGCACAAACAAACAACAAAACAACCCAACATTCTTCAGTGCATTTCACTCAAGAGATACTTATGAATCAATTAAATGTTTCCCTGCCCTACCTACAGTTTTTGCCAGTTATTCAGCTATTGAATCAGTAGCCCCAACTGTTAATAAAATGACAGCACTTTCAGCCTAATACACGTAAGTTCAGAGAACAGACTTGTTAAATTTGCCATTAATTAAAATTAAGATTGTATTGTGTTTCCACTGAATCACAAGGTGTAATGAGCTAAAGTAAAATAAAATAATAAAACAGAACTGCAGTTGACCCTGGGGTCCTGGAAAAGAGTATGGTTGAACCTAAAAGGATGGTAAAAAATAAATTTAAAATGGATTCTGCATTAGGAACAGAAAACAACATATAGCACATGATGCAACTCTGATACTTTATAACATTTACCATTTCATTTAACTGGAATATTTAGCCAATGACAATAAATTTGCTTCTCTTCTGTGTTTTTCACTAGAAGGCCCTTTTATGGATCTAGAATTAGCAGGGTTTTTTTTAATGGATCCACTTTTCCATTGACTATCATTCTCTCCAGTTCATTTCCTTCGTGTTACTATTGAAATCAATTGATGACATATTAAAGATAAAAGCGATCTTTGATTAAGATACACCTTCATTATCTGTAGCCCTAATGTAACAGATAAGCCTACTAAAATTTCCCTTGGAACGTTTCCATTCATTTAGAATGCTTGTCTTTAAGCAGATGTCTAAAGTATTCCACAATGGGAACAGAAAGAATAGGATCTGTTTAGTTTAGAAAAAAAAAAGACTGAGCGGGGACACAGTAGCAGTTTTCAAGTATCTAAAAGGGTGGTACAAGAAGGAGAGAGAGAAACATTGTTCTCCTTGTCATCTGATGATAGGACAAGAAGCAATGGGCTTAAACTGCAGCAAGGGAGGTTTAGATTGGACATTAGGAAAAACTTCCTGTCAGGGTGGTTAAACACTGGAATAAATTGCCTAAGGAGGTTGTGGAATCTCCATCACTGGAGATTTTTAGAGTAGGTTAGATAGACATCTATGAGGGATAATCTACCTGGTACTCGGTCCTGCCATAAGGGCAGGGGACTGGTCTTGATGACCTCTCGATGTCACTGCCAGTTCTAGTATTCTATGATTCTGTGAAAAATATGTATGTCTTGAATGATTAAATCAGCCAGTTAAGTAAATCTGGAATTGATGAGGCACACAAATACTAAACATACTGCATGTGACTTTTTTCCACAATCAGACTCCAAAAAAGGGACAAAGATAGAATGCATTCTCTCTCTAGCACTAATTCATTGCAAACAGAGATCAACTTGTCCAAAAATTCATATAAAACAGAGCAATACTTGTTAGCAAAACAGGGCATGTCGAAATGTTGATTCTTTACCTGCTACGGAATCAAACAGTGAAGAAGTATGTATCTGCATCGTTTTGGAAAAAGTTTCCTAACTTTGGTCAATAAACTAGGACTAGCAAGGCTCACACTAGCACTCAAAATAACTGCGCACACAGCACTTTGAAGTTGCAACCTGGGCTCTGAAGCCTTGGGCTCTCCTCCATAGGCTTTAGAGCCTGAGTATCTGCCTGTGCCACAACATCAAAGTGCTGTCTACACAGCTATTTGTAGAGGGCTAGCATGAGTCCCATTAGCCTAACCCTAAGCCCTGGCCTTTGGATACTACAGTGCCACAATGTCACTACATGTAAAAATGAATGTATACTTGGGCAGTAAGGCCCCAAGCCAAGAAAATACCTAACTGCGTACAGTATATTGAAACTTGTATAATCCCATCAAAAGTGCATGCTTCAAGTTACATAGTGGTTTTCTGAGTTGGGGACATAAGCTTTTATGCATGAAGTTCACAACAGTGAGAGAAATATGCTTAAAAAAGAGTTACAGTTTTTGTCAGTTTTCCATGTGCTAAGGTGTATCTGCAAAATCATTTTGCTAGTTTACAGATTGCTTTAGGTACACTGTGAGGGGGTCACTCACCACCGTAGCGGGGGTCCGTCATCTGTCTCCGGAATCAGTCCATTCCGCCCGCACAGGCCTCCGCTCACGTGGTGTTCCCCCTCTGGAATCTTCTGGTCGCGTTGCTCTCTTCGCCACACTGCCCTCCGGCAGTGCCCAAATCACTCGCTCTGAGCCCCCCTTCCGGGGGATTGATGTCTCTCCAGCAGGCCTGTCCGCAGGCCTAGCAGGCTGGCCGGCTGGCGGTCCGAGCCCCTGGCCCAGCCTAACTCTCTAGCCCTGCCCTAGCTCCAGAGAGCGTCCTGCTCCCTCGGCGGCCAGGCTCACAGCCTTGCCGCAGGCCTAGCAGGCTGGCCGATTGGCTGTCCAAGCGTCCTGGCCCAGCCTGTCTCTCTAGCCCTGCCCTAGCTCCAGAGAGCGTCCTGCTCCCTCGGCAGCCAGGCACACACCCTTGCCGCAGGCCTAGCAGGCTGGCCGATTGGCTGTCCAAGCGTCCTGGCCCAGCCTGTCTCTCTAGCCCTGCCCTAGCTCCAGAGAGCGTCCTGCTCCCTCGGCAGCCAGGCACACACCCTTGCCGCAGGCCTAGCAGGCTGGCCGATTGGCTGTCCAAGCGTCCTGGCCCAGCCTGTCTCTCTAGCCCTGCCCTAGCTCCAGAGAGCGTCCTGCTCCCTCGGCAGCCAGGCACACACTGTCTGTGCTGAAGCAGCCCTTCCCCTTTATAGCTCCCAGCTGGGCCTTAATTGGCCAACGCCGCCCAGCTGGGCTGAATTCCCCGGGCCTGCTCCAGGCCAGGGTTTGGCTCTTAAAGGGGCCAGTACAGGGCAGCTGCCCTGTTACACACCCTCCCCCTTAAATATCTCCCGGGGGGGTTCCCCTGCTGCCTGCCCTGTTCCCCAAATCTCAGCCCCCCCCCCATTCCTGCTATGAGGCGGGCCACAGTTCCTGGCGTGTCCATATCCCGTCCTCCTCCCGGAGTGGACCCGGGACGGCCCGGGGGGGGGGGGGGGAAAGGGGCGCAGGCCCGCCCGTCTCACTGCGCCCCGGCCCAGGGACCCTAAGTGCAGCCGCGTTGCTGCGATTGCCTCAGTCCGGATTTTGCTGGCCGTGAAGGCTCTCCGCCTGAGCGATCCCTGGGCCCCTTCTTCCCCCCTCCCTTTTCGGGTACCTGTAGCCTCTGAGGGCCCGTCGGGCTGTCGAGCTGTCTCAGTCATCCTAGTAGGGTCCAGGCGGCCCACTCAAGGGGTCCAGGGTTGGGTCCTGCGAGGTCCCGGCGGCGGTTCGGCCACAGCGTTCCAGCACCCATCGGGGATCGAGCTGGTCCAGCCCGTCGGGCTCGTCCTCGGGGTCCAGGGGGGCTCCTGCCGCTGGTCTGCGCCCCACCTCCATACCCCATTCTGGGGCATTTCGGTCGGCCCCCAGGAACTCAGCTGGGGGCAGCCCCGCCCGGGCCTTAGCCTCCCCAGGCAGGAGTTCGGGGTCTGCCTCCCGCTCCTCCAGTGGCTGGGCCCTGACTGCCCTCTCCCGCCGTCTTCTTAACCTCCCTGCCCCGCCCTCTGGGGTCCGGTCCCGTGACGGAGTGGGATCCGCCTCTGCCCACCCGGGTGTCCTGAGGGGTTCCTCCTCCTCTGGTTCCGTGGGCGGCCAATCCGCCCGGCTACCTGCCCTCCCCCATAAGTCCCGGTCCCCCACCTCGGGGTTGGATTCTTGTTCCTCATCCAGGCGGGACAATGCGTCCGCATTGGCGTTGGCCTTGCCCGCCCTGTGGTGTATGGAAAACACATAGGGTTGAAGGGCTAAATACCACCTCATAAGGCGGCTATTGGTGTCCCGCATAGTTTGTAGCCACTTTAGCGGGGCATGGTCTGTCAACAGGGTAAACTCACCCCCTAGCAGGTAGTACCTTAGGGCTTCAACCGCCCATTTGATCGCCAGGGCCTCTCTTTCTATCACGGAGTATTGGCGTTCTCGGGGAAACAGCTTACGGCTGATAAAAACCACCGGATGCTCTTCTCCACCAACCTCCTGGGAGAGTACGGCGCCCAGCCCAGTGGCGGAGGCGTCGGTCTGTAGACAAAAAGGTTTATCGAAGTCTGGGCTAAGCAAAACGGGCTCGCTACACAGGGCTTCTTTAAGTTGTTGAAAGGCCGAGTCACACTCTGTGTCCCACCTCACTCTCTGAGGTTTGTCCTTCGTGAGCAGAGAGGTGAGCGGCGCCGCTATGCTGGCAAATTGGGGGACAAATCGGCGGTAGTACCCCGCCAGTCCCAGAAATTGTCGGACCTTCCTTTTCGTGGTCGGGGGTTGTTATGAACTTGGCTTTTCCCAGGCGCTCCAGCAGCTCATCCGTCCGTGGCATCGGGTAGGCGTCAAATTTCGATATAGCGTTTACCTTTCGAAAGTCGATGCAAAACCGAAGGCTTCCGTCCGGTTTAGGGACCAACACGATCGGGCTCCTCCACTCACTCCTGGATCGCTCGATCACTCCCAGCTCCAACATGGTGTGGACCTCTCGTTCCACGACGTCACGCATCCGTCGGGGAAGAGGTCTGTTCCCCTCCCGCACGACCTGACCGGGCGGAGTCCGGATGGTGTGCGTTATTGCTGAGGTTCGGCCCGGCCGCGAGGTAAAGGTCCTGGCGAAGGTTTCAACAAGCAGCTGGGCTACGCGCCGTTGGTTCTGCGACAGGGTGTCCGCGAGCTGGGGTGTCTCTTCCCCCTCGGCGTCAGGGACCCTAGGACCTAACCCGGGTTCCGACGGGTAGGGCGCGACCAACATGCATTCTCGCTCTCGCCAAGGTTTGAGGAGGTTCACATGATATATTTGTTTTTTTCTTCGCCGGTCCGGCTGATGAACCTCATAGGTGACTGGGCCCACTCGTCGGGATACCTCATACGGCCCCTGCCAGCGGGCCAGCAGTTTTGACTCCTCTGAGGGGAGTAACAGCAGCACCCGATCCCCGGGTTCGAACACTCTTTCCTGGGCTCCCCGGTTATACCCTCGCTCCTGCTCTCGCTGGGCTGCCTGTATGTTTTCTTGAGCCAAGGCCCCCACCTGCGTGAGTCTCTCCTGTAGTCGAAGTACGTACTGCAGAAGCCCGACCGAAGAGGAGGGGGTCCGTTCCCAGGTCTCTCTAACCAGATCGAGGACGCCCCGAGGTCGTCTGCCATACAGGAGCTCGAAGGGGGAAAATCGAGTGGAGGCCTGTGGCACCTCCCGCACTGCCATCAAGAGCAAGGGGATAAGCTGGTCCCAGTGCTTCATGTCCGCCGGAGGGAACCTTCTCAGCATCCCCTTCAGGGTGCGGTTGAACCGCTCTACCAGCCCGTCGGTTTGGGGGTGGTAGACGGAGGTCTGTAGCTTGTGAATATCCAGGAGGTCGCAGACCTGGCGCAGCAACCGGGATGTAAAGTTCGTTCCTTGGTCTGTCAGTAGTTCTCGAGGTAGCCCCACCCAGGCAAAAATTCTCACCAACTCGTTCGCGATCGTGCGGGCACGGGTGTTTCGGAGGGGGACGGCCTCCGGGAACCGGGTTGCATAGTCCATGATTGTTAAAATATACCGAAATCCAGCCGCGCTCCGCGGAAAGGGCCCCACTATGTCCAAGGCGATCCTTTCAAAGGGGGTCCCTACCACGGGCAAAGGGACGAGGGGAGCTTTCGGCACGCCGGGAGCTGCGGCGAGCTGGCAGGCTGGACACGACTGGCAATAGTCTTTGACCTCTTTGTACACCCCGGGCCAGAAGAAGCGGGCCAAAACTCGGGCCAGGGTCTTCTCATGCCCGAGGTGCCCGGCGGCGGGAAGGTCGTGCGCCAACCTCAGCACGGCTCGTCGATGGGTCCGGGGTACCAACAACTGGGCCTCTTCTTCCTGCGTCTGCGGGTTCCGCCCGACCCGGTAGAGCCGGTCGGCTCGTAGCTCAAACCGAGGCCAGTGCGCCGCCCTCTGTGGATCCACCACCGTCCCATCAACACAAGCGAGCTGGATGTAGGCCTCCCGCAGGGTGGGATCCTCCCGCTGGTCGCGGGGAAAGTCGGTCGAGTCCAGCGCGACCGGCATGTCCTCCGGGTCCGAGCGCCCTGGGTTGGCCGGTTCAGATGCGTCGCGCCCGGCGGGGCCCTCCCTGTCGAGCGACCCCTGCGGTCGGACTGCTTGGAGTTCCTCCCCCAGGAGTTCCACGCGGGGCTCGGTCGGTGCCGGTACGTCTGTAATGAGAGCTGTAAGACCTGGCCAATCACGACCCAGCACCATAGGGTATGGCAGGTGCGGCACCACGCCCACTCGCATCATTCGGGTGACTCCCCGTACCGTCAAGGGAAGCCGGACCTGAGGATAGGTCTTCACATCCCCATGGACGCACCGCAGCTGCAGCTCCCCCTCGGCCAACGCGGTGTTAGGCAGTACCTCGGGGCGAATAAGCGTCTGGCTGCATCCCGAGTCGAGGAGGGCGAATACCGCGGGATCCCCCGCGGGTCCCCGGGTGGTCAGGGAGGGGGAGCTAGCCGGGGGAGTCGGGGCGGCCCCCATACCGGCCTGGTCCTGCTCCGCCACCTCCTGAAGAGCCGGGCAGTACTGGGCTCGAAGCTTCACTGACGGCTGTCGCCCCTTAGTCAGTCCTTCGGGCATTGCCTCTCCCTCCATGGCCCTCCCGTCCGAGCTCGCCGAGAGGGGAGGAGGGAACCCCGCAACTTCTCTCTCTTTACGGGGGGGGGGGGGGTTTCCTCTCTCTTTTTTTTTTTTTTTTTTTTGTATTAGGGTCCACTGAGGCCCACGCAGGGCCCTTACCTCAGGGCCGGGATCGCGTATATACCCACATTCTCCACCATCTGTGAGGGGGTCACTCACCACCGTAGCGGGGGTCCGTCATCTGTCTCCGGAATCAGTCCATTCCGCCCGCACAGGCCTCCGCTCACGTGGTGTTCCCCCTCTGGAATCTTCTGGTCGCGTTGCTCTCTTCGCCACACTGCCCTCCGGCAGTGCCCAAATCACTCGCTCTGAGCCCCCCTTCCGGGGGATTGATGTCTCTCCAGCAGGCCTGTCCGCAGGCCTAGCAGGCTGGCCGGCTGGCGGTCCGAGCCCCTGGCCCAGCCTAACTCTCTAGCCCTGCCCTAGCTCCAGAGAGCGTCCTGCTCCCTCGGCGGCCAGGCTCACAGCCTTGCCGCAGGCCTAGCAGGCTGGCCGATTGGCTGTCCAAGCGTCCTGGCCCAGCCTGTCTCTCTAGCCCTGCCCTAGCTCCAGAGAGCGTCCTGCTCCCTCGGCAGCCAGGCACACACCCTTGCCGCAGGCCTAGCAGGCTGGCCGATTGGCTGTCCAAGCGTCCTGGCCCAGCCTGTCTCTCTAGCCCTGCCCTAGCTCCAGAGAGCGTCCTGCTCCCTCGGCAGCCAGGCACACACCCTTGCCGCAGGCCTAGCAGGCTGGCCGATTGGCTGTCCAAGCGTCCTGGCCCAGCCTGTCTCTCTAGCCCTGCCCTAGCTCCAGAGAGCGTCCTGCTCCCTCGGCAGCCAGGCACACACTGTCTGTGCTGAAGCAGCCCTTCCCCTTTATAGCTCCCAGCTGGGCCTTAATTGGCCAACGCCGCCCAGCTGGGCTGAATTCCCCGGGCCTGCTCCAGGCCAGGGTTTGGCTCTTAAAGGGGCCAGTACAGGGCAGCTGCCCTGTTACATACACGTACAAACCAAACATTTCACTAGCAGCCTTTCATCTTTTATCGTTCTCTATAAACCATACTTTACAATCAGTCAAAATGTAACATACAAACTGTACAGTTGAGTGGTTTCTTAGTCCTCAGTGTACTTGAAACTGATGTGACAAAGGCTAATAAAGAACATCTGGTTTCTACATGTGATCAGCTGAAAAATACACATTTTTACATTTATGGGGATGGTGACAGGGCGGATGTGCCACGCACTGAAGAGGGGGAAGGAGGTGGACTAAGATTCTGTGGGCGGAGGAAGTCCCGCCCTTCTTCCCAGACTGGGCATGCTCCAAGTGCTGGAGCTGCATAAAAGCCAATGGAGCAGCTCAGTCTGGGCAGACTGCCAGTAGGGAAGAAGCTCAGGCCAGAGTTCCCAACCAGTCCTGGCAGCCACCACCACCCCATGAGCTGCAGCTCCAGCAGCAGCCGCTGCAGTCGCAGCAGCTCTGGCAGCAGCAATCGCAGTCACCACAGCCTCAGTGACCGCCCTGACCAGGGAGACTATCTTCATGAGTTGTACCCATCAAGCAACGCCCCAAGAAGGGGATGACGTTAGGGACGGCAGGAAGTAACCAGGGCGAAGGGTTTTCCCTCCCGGGAGCTCAGTGCGTTTTGGCGGGAAGCCCCACTGAGCTGGCAGTGAAAGCATACACTGCCAACAGGGCCCTGGGTTGGGACCCAGTGGAGCGGGAGGGCCCAGGTCCCCCTAACTCCCTACCCTATAGCGCTCATCTCCCTAAAAGCCGGGGGAGACTTACCAGGGCCTTAGGCATTCAGGCCAGAGAGCCTTCCGGAAAGAGACAACTGTGTTTGGGACTAGGCCTGCAGAGCCATATTCTCCTTGAAAGAGAGGACAGTTCTTTTTGGACTAGGCCTATAGGGTTGTATTTACCCTAAAAGAGGGAACAGCACTTTTTGGACTAGCTCTATACGGCCGTATTTATCCTAAAAAGGAGAATTCATATTTTGAGACCCTACGGCCCTTGTAAAAAGGGACATCGACCTTGCCTTTGAGCCTCCCCCCTCTCCCCGCCCCCCCCCCCGCAGCCATTGCAGGGGTCTGGACCCCCACAGGGACACAAAACTACTGTTATCCACCAAAGCCAGACATTCATCTCAGTTTTTGAAGTATATGTTTTGGGTTTTCAAATAGGTTCAGCTTAGTGCCAAAATCCATGACATCAGATTTGTACACAGCATTTGCATCATCTTTGGCTTCTTTTTGAAGGAATACCACCATCTTCACATGTTTAAGAATGAAAGTCTGCTTCTGGGGATACTACTTTTTGAGAACTTCAGTTTACAAGTTATCAGTGTTTTTGTCCCAAAGCCATCCTGAGAGATACTTTATATATTCATGTATGAAGTTAAAAGTACTTCTCAGAAGATGACAAAGAATGCATATCGGATTCTTATTTTTTGCCTGTTTCCAACCAATTAAAATGTTTTGAATATCATTATATGTACAGCAGACAATAAATATTTCTACTGACAAAGACACATCCTTGGGTAAGATACAGGTGAATATAGGGAAGTTGGGAGACTTCCAGTTGTGTAGACAGCTGTTTAATTGCTTCAGCCAGGGGGTCCTGTAGGATCCACAGCTGCTTCTGGATGTTCATGCTGTAGATGTACCCCCAAATAATCTCTTCCATAAGTGTTTGGTACGAAGGTTATCTTTTCTTTGAGATGAAGGCCTTGCCTCTGTTGGCCATACTTTTGTCATATCCAAAGTGAATTGCTGAAATGTACACTATAGCAGATTATCTTAGTAAATTACATGGAAATGTCAGATGCTTACAGGAAACCCTCGCGTTACCACGGCCTGAGTTGCGACCCCCCACTCTTATGACCATTTTTGTAAGTGTGGAAGGGTCCGAAAACCCCCGACTTATGTCCTTTGCTCTCATTTACGACGGTGCATGGCGCCTATCGTAAATGTGGGTTTGAGTTACGATGTCCCTGTCCTGCAATGCTTCCCCATCGCAAGTTGGGGGCCACCTGTATTTTTAAGCAGTATTTTGAATCCAGTTCCTCAAAGACTTCCTAGTTTGTTTCCTGGTGTAATGCAAAGAGTTGGATTAGATCTGAAAAATGCTTAATGATTTGGAGAATAGAGATTTTATAGTCCTGTTTTCAGTGTGCTCAAATATTGAAGAGGACCCTACCTAGATTTTCATGTCTGAGGATAGGACTTTCTCATGACAAAGACCCTTGCTCTGAAATTTGCTTCCTTGTGGTCTGATTAGATCACAGATCATGCCTTTTTCCTCAATGATACTATTAATAACAATCAGAAGTCCCATGTTTCCATTGAACTTACGTTGAAAAGACTAAAAGAATTTATAGAACCACAAAGAAATAATTAACAATTGAGAGGTTTTTGCAATGTCTGATTCATGTTCAAATTAGCCTCGTTCTCTCGCCATCACATCTTCTCTACAGCCCTAAGGAGCCGTAAAGAATAACTGGAAGTGCACATGCGTACAGTTGATTTTTGATATTCTGGTCTTTCAAAAGACTAATTGTCAACTTCAGTTCATCACCAGCAAAGTATCAAAATCATGGAGGAAACAAATATTATCCAAGAGCAGCGATGAGGAAACTTCAAAAGCTTCTGCAATTTCATTGTAATGAGAATTTAAAGTTTACCCAAAGTGCCAGCTCTTGGCTTTATACACCTGGACTGGAAATCTTTCTTATATGACATAATTTCTCATGACATCTCTGATACCCCTTTCTTCCTATTGGGATGGAAAGATTACAAGAACCTTTCTTGCTGAATTTCAGCGCTTCAATTTCTAGTCCTTGCTAGAACTAAATAGTGAAAGGACACCCATGCATGAAAAATATTAGAGAAATGAAACTTAGTCAAACTTTTTGCACCTCATCAATGATTTGATTTGGAATTTTTCATGTCTGTCCATATTAAAACAATTTACTCCTCATTACCGAGGAATAAAGATCACAGTATATAATAAGAGTACTTGAATTATAGTGTAGTTACATTGCAATTAAAGTATAATTGCACTGTGGCTTTGTTTTTCAAAATGTAATTACAACTAATTCATATAATCAGAAGGCTCACTACATGACTGATCACTGTGTTCAGTTCTAGGCATCTTATTACCAGAAAGATGAAGACAGATTAAAGGCAGTTCTGAGACAAGCAGCAAAATTGAATAACAGAGATGATGGGGTAATAGATATAAGGAAAGATTCAAAAATCCAAATATGAATTGTTTAGAAAAGATTATATTATAGCCATTTACAAATATTTCAAGAGTATAAGCATCAAGGATAGAAGGGAATTATTTGAGATGACTGCAACAAAATCTTTTTTGTAATATTCAGACTTGGATGAATGACAAACAGGAATAAACACAAGTATCCTGGAAGCTCATCTGAAGAAGTGGATTTTGCCCACAAAAGCTCACGATACTATATATATTTTTGTCGCTCTCTAAGGTGCCACAGGACTACTCATTGTTTTTAAAGTTACAGACTAGTATGGCTATCCCTCTGAGACATTTCAGGAATGTCTGTATTTACATTTACAAACATGTTTGTTAACTAGAGTTCATAGACTGTGAGTCTGAAAGAGACAATTGTGATCATCTGGTCTGATCTCCTGTAGAACACAAGATACAGGACTTCCCTGAATAAATTTCTCTTTGAACTAAAGCATATCTTTTAGAAAAAAAATCCCATCTTGATTTTAAGTTTTCCAGTAATAGAGGATCCACTACAACTCTTGACAAATTATCTTCACGGCTAAATATTTGGCCTTATTTCTATTCCAAATTCATCTCCGTTCAATATCCAGCCATTAGATTTCATCATATCTTTATCTACTAGTTTATATTCCAAGCTTTTTCCTTCATATAGATATTTATGGACTATGACAGGTGGGCAATGATTTTTTGACCAGGGGCCACTTCAGAAATTTTCTAAGTGGCCCAGGACACCCCGGAAGGGGTGGGACCTCAGGCAGAAGGGATGGGACACTTCTGTGCTTCCCCGCCCATAGATCCTGATTGGTCTGTGAGTGGGGTAGTGAATGAAATCTTTTTCCCTGCCTCCCTAGACAGAACTGTTAGAGCCTGGGGCCAGGGAGAACACGAGAAATCTGCCCCCACCCTGAAAGAGAGTGCAGTTGGTGGTTGACTCTAAGTGCCGGAGACTTCACGCGCTCCCCCCATCACTGGGCTAATCAGGGTTTGGGGGTGAGGGGAGAATGCAAAGTCTCCTCCTGCCCTGCCCCAATCCTGCAAGCGCCACGTACTCCTTGCAGGGCAGAGGCAGGGTGGGAGGAGACTTTGCATGCTTCCTACTGCCCTCTGCCCCAATTGGCCTGGGGCAGGGGCAGCGTAAAGTCTCTTGCTCCCAGCCCTCTAGTGCGCAGCACTTAAAGTCAACTGCCAGGGTTGACTCTAAGCACTGCACGCTCCCCCATTCCTAGGTCCTGATTGGCTTGAGTGGCCAGATCCATGGTCCAGATCAACCCATTTGGCGGCCTGGATCCAGCTTGCGGAGGCCCTTTTGCCCATCCCTGGACTATGATCTTGTCAACCCTAAACCTTGTCTTTGTTAAATTGAACAGATTAAACTCCTTGAGTACATTCTCACTAAGGTACATTTTCCAATAGTTTAGTCATTCTTGTGGGTTTTCTCCGAATCCTCTCCAGTGTTTCAACGTCTTTTGTTTATTGAATGACGGATGCCAGAATTGGAATTACAGTAGTGGGTATATCAGTGCCAAATACACAAGTAAAATAACCTCCTTACTCCTATTTGAGATTCCCCTCTCTAGACATCTACTTTATTAACTGGCACTCCCTTCATTCAAATGCTCTTTAGAGATGTGAGAGTTAAACGATTAAAAAACTTTCGAAGAGAAATGGTGGGAACATAGTTTGAAACATGTACTTCTGTAGAGGACACAGAATGCACACTGCATGGAACAATTCTGTATTGGCAAAGGAATGACTAGATGAGTGGATAGTTCTTTTTCAGACCTGTAAGAAGGTTTTGATTATAAAAACACATATAAGTGTGTTTCATTGGTATTAACAGCAGCTCACGCAGCTATAACACCCTCTGAAAGCTGGGCAGTCAAGCACTTTTTAAAGATACAGTTTAGGTGTCCAAATCCAAATTAATTTTGGACAGCAAAATCGACTGTGTCCTCTAAGACAAGAAATAGAAAGGTATTACACATTAAAATAAATTTGTATTAGAAAGGCAAGTTCTTTGATTTGGCAGTTTTGAAATAAAAGTATTCAAACCGATTCTAAAATTTAGAAGGGCCCACCCAATTTAAAGGCTGGTGATCACAAGGTTTTCTTTTTTTTTTAAACTGTGGTCCTGTAATACATATTTTTGGGCTATTTTACAACTGTGCAAAGAACCATAATACATACAATCAGGAGGGTGGATGGGGAGGCCTACTATGGCTTCTAGTAAAATGTGTTTTTCAAATTATTTTAAAACCATAAAATCTTTCCATAGAGAGTGCTTTAAAACTATAAATTAAATATAGAGCATCTATGAACTGTATCGTTTTTTACTGTAAGTATATATTTCCATGGGGGTTTAATACCATCTTTTTGTCTAGTTATACTAGCTAATAATGCAGTGAATTTGCAGTAATAGAGTAAATGTTATTTTGATGACATTATCTGATTAAATGAAAGATGACATTAAAAAGAACTGTTTAAATAAAGAAAAGAAACCTCAAAAAAGCAAGTGTGGTTGACTAGTAAGTCAGCTAGTCCAAATCTTAAAAAAGACACAATGGTAATTCACTCATCAAATGACTACTGATGAATTGGAAAAAAATAAAGGTCAAATAATATTTGAGCTTTAAAAAAAGGTATTTTAGTGAGGAAAATAGGGTTTTAGAACTGGTGTATTTGTTAATGATTTGACATGGAGAATCAATGCATACAAAAAAGATTTATACAACAATGAACATATGTAAAAGTATAATAAGTGAAACTAGAGCGAGCTTTGAGAACTGAAATAAAATTTGCTGGTACAGTCACAATAAAGAAAACAGAACTGTGGAACAAACTCAAGTAAGGTGGAAGCATTAGTCATCTTCCTTACCATGCAATTTTTTTTCTTTTTTGGAAATGGATACAATGATGAGAATTCCACCCACACAAATATATGATGCTGCATTGAATACAAGAAAAATAATAGTAACTGAGCTATAATTATTGGGGGGGGGGTTCTTCCTTATATGGCTAAAGAAGTTGTAAAATAAAGTCATTTTATGAGCTACACGTTCACATACATAAATCAAGTGACTGTTTGAAAATCCCTTGACTTAAGCTCTCAGAGATAGAATCTATCTAAAGAAACATTCCTGAGTAACGTGACTGTGTTATGAATTACAAAGCCTTCACAGGAAAGAAGATACAAGATTAAAGGTGTGCAGTACTTGGGCTCCATCATTCTTACAGACAAAACATTAGCCATACCACCTCAGCCAAAAAGAGCAGTGACATCTCTATTCTCTATACACTAAACCCTGAGAACTGACAAGTTCAGGGAAGATAAGCGCCATATTCCAGACCATGCAGGCTACTACAAAATCACTGGTGATACCACATTGTTTTTACTTGTGACCTCAAAAAGACATCTTCAAATGCTATGCACTTTATAAATGACACATAGGTTAATGTTCTTACATTTCTTCCCTCACAAAATCAGGTAGGGATTATTTGTTGACTAGCATCTTATTATAACTGTGGATCACACATCTTTAAGTACACCAGATTCACAGATTTTGACTCACGTTGTGACGTATTTCCGATTGCAGATATCAAAATATACCCATCAAAACCACTGGAACTAACTATAATGTAAGGTACAATATAAAGGGCACAGAATCTAACCGCTGGTTAATCAATTTGCACACATCATACACTCCATGCCTCAAATACAAATAAAAAAAACCCTCAGTTAATGAAATGACAAGTCCATAGAAACTTCACAATCCAGAAGAACATGCACATTCAAAACACCCTTTGGGCAAAAGCCTCTGTAAATTGATATACCGTGCAACATATTCATAAGGACAACAAACTCAGGAGGATCTTTTAGAGTAATGGAAGAAGCAATTTCCAGAGCTAAGGACCAGAACTAAGTACATCCTGCTACCATACCTGCAGCAACGGACTCTCAATTTAAAAAATAACATTTACAAACTATTGCCTCATAGTGCATTCTGAGACAAAAGAACTGCAGAATCTCAAATGTTACTGGAAGGTAATTAGTAGTAAATGCTGACTTATTTCTACTACAGTTTTACAAAGGAGTGAGCAATAATTTTTTACAAGGGGGCCAACTTCATAATTTTTTTAAGTGACCCTGAGTGCCCTGGAAGGGGCAGGGCTTCAAACGGAAGGGACAGGGACAGAAGACTAAATGGCCTGGGGGTGGGGGAGGACATGAAGTCTCCCCCCCTCCTCCCCGCCCTTCCCCCTGTCCCCAGCACCTAGAGAGAATCGCCAGCTGTTTTAAAACAGCTGGTGGTTCCCTCTAGGCTCCGCAGCAGGAGGAGACTTTGTGTGCTTCCTCTGCCTCCAGCCAATCAGGACCTGGAGGTGGGGGGAGCATGCTAAGTCCCTCGCCCTCTGCCCCCACGTGGTGGCTAGAGAGAATTGCAGGCTGTTGTTTTAAAACAGCTGGCGGTTCTCTCTGAGACCGGCACTCCTAACACGGGTTAAGCACACATATACTATGTACTTTTGCTACTCCCTGAAACAAATTTCTTTGGAAGAGGAAGGGTGTATCTAGATTATAAAGTGTTTTTTTTTAAAAAAAAAGTGGCCTTTTTTGGAAAAAACTTCACCTGTGTCTAGACTGCCATCGCGTTCTTTCAAAATTAAATCGAAAGAACGCAGCGGTTTTTTCAATATTGGTAAACCTACTTTACCAAGGTGTTCTTGAATGCAAATAGAGCTTTTTCTTAAGTCTGCCTGGCTTAAAAAAAAATACCAGACACACTTGATCTCAGTTGGGGGGGCGGGACTACCTGGGAGGAGGTTGGGAGAGCGAGGCTAGCTGGGGAATATCGGGGGTGGGGGAGGGAGAACCGATCGGCAGGAAGCGAGGCTGGCCAGGAGGGAGGAGGGGGAAGCAGGGCTGGCGGGGAGAAGATCAGGGGGAGTAGGGCTGGATGTGAGGAGAGAGGGAGGAGAGAATTGGCCGGCGGGGAGCAGGGCTGGCCGGGGGAGACCAGCCAGCAGGGCTGGCTGGGAGGAAGTAGAGGGGAGAGAATTGGCTGGCAGAGAGTGGGGCTGGCCGTGAGGAGGTTGGAGGGAGAGAATAGGCCGGCAGGGAGTGGGGCTGGCCCGGGCGCATGCAGATCCCGTGGTGCTGCCCGTCCTGCGCACGGCCCCGGCACAGCACATGAGCGAGTCCAGCCCCGGGGATTCCATCCTGCCCCATCCCCTCCTCTCTATGCGTAGTTGCATACTGCCTGGCTGGTAGACACGCACACGCAGTGTGACTCACACAGTGTGAGCGTGTCCACCAGTCAGGCAGTACGCAACTACGTACTGATACTCATGATAATAAAACGTACTTAATTAGAAAATACCGGACATTTATATGTCTGATATTTTCTCAATTTCTTTCCAGGACAGAGCTGACGTACCGGACTGTCTGGTTCAAAACCGGACACCTTGCAACCCTAGCATCCAAATTGCCTGGGTGCTCTGTTTCGAAAAAGTGGGTCACTTTTTCAAAACCCTTGTGGCTGTCTAGACAATCTCTTTTGAAAGAGGCTTGAAGTCTAGAAGTACTCAAAGATGCATAACTAAGAAGACAGTAAGTGGGCTGAATAGGAAAGTAGGAACCTTTAAGAAGTGTCATTAGAGCATACACCTTGAAAATTTGACTGTACTTCACTTAGACATTTAGAAGTTTTCCCAAACAAGATATAAGGGAGTATTTTAGATTAATGGAAATTGGATAAGTGAGCAATACAGATTTTCAGGAAGAAGCCACATAAGAACCTCCTGACAGGACACTAAGTTAAAAGCAACGAGGAAAGATTTTGGGAGCTAAAATGTCAATTCTTTTCATTGCCATACATGCTGAAAAACACAGAGACATTGATAACTAGGTCCAAATATTATTTGAGATGCTTGTGAGCTGCCTCTCAATTTTATAAAACTGCTTTTGAATTCTCCTTTAGTTTCTTATAGCCAGGGCCATTGAAGGAGGTGAGCTGCCCCAGGGCCTAGCCATTTAAAAGGACCCGGGGCTCCCAGACCTTTAAATTGCCATTGGGACCCAGCTCCATGTGGTCTGGGCAACACTGAGAGTTGGCTGTCCCTTGTCCCACCCCCTTCACTCGAGACCCTGCCTTTTTCAGATGTCCCAGGGTCTGATGAAGTCTGTCACCAGCCCTTCTTATAGCCTTAGTATTTAGTATCCTTGGTATTTAGTTTCGTCTTCAGCAGAAAAATCCAATGGTCATATAGTTAGATCTTTGCTGATGAATGACGTACCCACATTCCACAGCAGCCCAGGAACACTCATCCGTCTGGTAGAGGCAGCGTGTGCCATAAAAATAACACATTCCATTCCTGACGGGGAGACTATTTGGACTGCAATATTCCACTCATATTCCCCATGGGACGAGCCATAGATATTACTGTGTTGCTTCAGGAAGCCATACACCTTGCATGTCCTCCACATGGAGTTAAGCTGAGACTTGGCAAGGGGGATTAGAACAATAGAAATGTGTTCAGCTGTGAAATTAAAAGTAGTACAGCATGACACACCACATTATATGTTGGGGTGAGTCAAAAGCGATAATTAGGCTAAGCTGAAACACTAACACGATCATAATCAAATAGAAAATAATGATACTGAAAATGTTGGAACCAACTCTGTCATAGAAGTGTGAACATGTTACTGCAAATACCCTTAAAAAAGTTGGTGTTTGTCTGCTAATATCATGAAATGCTGTGAAATGAGCGCGCGCACGTGCGCACACACACACACACACACACACACACACACACACACACACACACACTTTATCTCACAAATCTACGCACAGGTTCACAGCAGAGCTATAAACACACAAAAGCATATAGATCTGCACATGTCCACATATATAGGCACATGTCTATGTATGTTAGGTTTTCTTCTCTGAAAAACTGCAATGAAGACACATTGACCAAAGGTGAACAAGAAAGTAACTAAAATTGGCCTGTGTTGGAAAATATATGTTTTGAAAGAGAGAACCTTTTCCCCTCACCCTCTCTCTCTCAAACATGAAATCGAAGTGTGTATCTGACTACCCACTACCTACCGTTATGTTCTGGGGAACAGCACACTGTGTTCTTTCCTTTAACTTTTTGCAGCTTGTCCTAGGTCATAATACAGTACTACAAGATTTTTTTTTAATTGCTAGTGTTTGGTCAGCAACATGATTATATATCCACTGCAAAGTAAATCAGCTTGAACATCGTCAGAGAGCAATGACCTGAAATGCTTATGAGCTCTAGCTTTGTTTTGGGCCTTTTTTTTCTTTTTTACCATATTTAGCTTTTATAGAGCTCAAAATAGGTTTCCAATTTAGACTCTGGAGGAAGTAAAACTTGTTATAAATAGCAGGTAGGTGCACCATTCTTCTTTCTAGTGCTCAAGAGCCTAAATGAGGGGGTCAGACCAATTCCTTTATTGAGCAATGCAAAGGGTTACCTACCAGTTTCATTATGATAATAGGTTATCTGATCACAGACTATGCATGGTGGGCCCAGCAGAGTCCACACCCTCCTACATCACTGGTGGTATATATATATTTTTTAATCCATTAACAGCTAGTTAACCCAGGAAGCCTGAGATTTCTTCTTTCAAGCATGAAAATTAACATTCTTCGAGCAACCACCAAGTTGGAGTAGTTGTGTTCAATGGAAGCTCAAGAAATCTCTCTAAGAAAGAAAAGGAAACATTTTTTCATGCCCTCATCCAAGATAACATTCAAAATCCTGGTGGCATCTTCCCTATACAGAAATGTAAAGGGGAATTTTTTTTAAAATGCATCTTGTAGGTTATTAAATGTATTTATTTATTTTTACAAAAGGTTTTGAAGCTAATGATAGTTTCGCTCTCTTTATTGCTTTAGGCACAGACAGGAAGTTAAAATCTGAGTTGCATGAGAATAGATAATGTTTAGCAAACTCATTTGCAGGCCAGGAGTGCTGGTACCCTAATTTCTATCTCACTGTTCCCCTCCCCCCCCTTTTGGTATTTTTAAATCTATTTTTATTGGAAGAATATCATCAGGATAATGTTTCTTTATCTCTCCCTTATTACAAAGGTAATGTTAACAAAACTCAGACTTGTCCTTGCTGAGGTTTGAGGGGACAGGTTAGTACATAAGAGATAATTTCCCTTCCTAATTCCATTATTAGTCCAGATTTACATTATTGTAACCGAGAGTAGAAGCAGGGTTCCCGGGAATATTGTTTGCTATGGCTACCTCAAGCAATGTAAAGTCCAATGGCCTGATTTGCACAAAATCCTTCAATTAAAACAACAGAGTCCAGAGATGGCGAGTATTGTGAATTGGGTCAAAGCGCTTCAATTTTAGAGTCAGTAAAAAGAAGTTCCTGAAAAATGTGGACCAAGTCTCAAATTCATAAAACAGAGGTTTCCAAAGTTGCAAGCTATGGACATGTGGGGGTCAGCGATGGGATAAATCACTCATGACCCCACAGACACCTGAAACAATTCAATGTGGCATTGTCGCAAGTTCTTAGTTGAGGCCTAACTGCCTTTACTGGTGTCAATGGTGTTTTACCATCAACTTCAGAGGCAGAAGAGTCAAATCAATGTTAAGTGTTTTGGAAAATCCCACTCTAAATGACTTCATAATATTACTTTTCCATGTCAGCCATTGTTGTATTTGGCCCAGAAATGTCATTCAATTGTGAATGGAAGGCTATTTGATCTACCTCAAATCATAGGGGGAGGGGAGCTCTGTACAATCAGAAATATGAGGTGGTCAACACTATAAAAATATTTGACATAGGCATGGTCTACGTATACTGTTTTAAATTTAATATTTATTCATAACACTTCATAAGATGGCGTTTAATAACCAGACGCAGAACTTACACTGTGCTGTTTAAGGGATCGTTTTAAGGGCATTCAAGGACAAAAGAGCAGAGCAGAATCTCCCACACTGTCATGATCTAACACTCCATGAATGCCCCTCAGGAAGCAATGTAAGTTTACCTGAAAACAAATGTACTGAAACCTTGACTTGGCCTTTGCACAGTGGTGCTTTAGAGAAGAGATCTTTTACTAAATTCGGTCAACATTAAATGCAGGACAGGATTTTATGAGAGCAGGGGCAGAAGGCTATTACTTTTAAAAAAAATCAATAAACCATTCACAGCTTCTTCAAAAAATTAACTAGATCATAAAAGTTCATCAGTCCTGAATTGTAATTAATTCTGTATGCAGAAAGATCATTTGCCTATAGTCATGCTTACTCATGTAAATCAGAACCACTGCAGCCGACAATGCTGTTAAAATGAGATGAATCCTAGCTTTACCCAACAGCTTAATACAGTGTTACAGCACACAACCAGTGCAATTGATATAAATAATAAAACACCATCTGCCTTTCAGTGGCTGGGTGTTGAATTGCAGGGGAGCCGACAGACTTGCTGGGCCCCTGGGCAAGATGCGGGGAGGGCTCTGTGCTCCCGGAAGGGGAGGGGGCTGGGGATGCCCCGAGAATCACTCAGAACTGCCTGGAGCATATTGCGTGGCGCTACAGCAGCGATTTAAAGAGCCCAGAACTCCAGTCGCGACTGCTCCTGCAGCAGTGCCTGTCGTGGCTGGGAGCTTTAGGCCCTTTTGAATTGATAGGCCCCATCGCTAGGCCCCACAGCAACTGTCCCCTTTGCCCATCCCTTGAAGCAGGCCTGCTGAACTGGAGCATCACACAGAAATTTCCTTATCTTGATCACAAGTAAGGAACTGCAAAGACCAAAACTAGTATCTCTAATACCCTATTACTGGCACAGTTACCACAATACTGCTTACAGCATGGTGTACTCGGAACCAACGTACAACAATAAGAAAATATACTATGGCCTCAGAGTAGTAGTGACAATACCTGGAGAAGAGCCAATTTTATCTATCAGATACGCTATTGTTCAAGACATAAGAAAATATCACAACTCAACTATAAAAGCAATTCCTCTGTCATAGTGACATGACCAATATTATTGAGTACCATGCTCTTAAAGTCAGAGGAATCAGATTCTACTATTTCTCGCAAGAAGTTACTATGCATTCTCCTCGCTTTTTATGGACCAAGAAATCACACATTTTTTGGAGATAAGATTTCCTGTCCACTCAGAAGAAAATATGGTGCTGTAGGTTGGAGAACTGCGTCTTTTACAATTTTAATGCTCTCTTTGGAATGATGCAGGCTGATAAATAATTTACATCTCTCAGCACAACAGGCGTATCTACTTGGTAATGTGTAGTGAATGTGTGAACTTTATCAATGCATATATGTCATAAAGAGGGATCGCCTCTCTCAGCTCAGGATGTTGCAGCACCACTGGTACATATACTAGTGGTAGATACATTTCACTCTGTTGAGGTAACTAAATCTCATGAACCTTGTAGAGAATTAACATCTCACATGCCAGCCCATCCTATCCAGGGTCCATATACCTAAATATGGAAATAGAACAGTAAGCTGAAGACCAAAGAGTCCAAAGTACTTTCCAAATCAAGTCTTGAATAGCAGGGCTCATAACATCTGAAGTAAATGTCTGCAGACATTTTACAAATAAATTGCCAATTTGATCTCAGCTGTTTCTTTCCTTTTCTTCTTTATTTTTTAAAATTTTTCACTTCAGATGAATTTTTGAACTTCATGGTGGCAGGAGCATTTTTTTCTGACCTAGGTGCTGGTGACAATGAAGGCTGTTGGTAAGTTTGTTTAGGTTTGGCTGAGTTATCAATTTACAAAAAAATGTAATTTTCCTTCTGCTACTTGAGCTGGTCAGGAGATCTTTGGCAGCCTTCTAAACATACATATACATATACATAAATATAATGTGTAAAAACTTAAACATACCAAGAACCCCTAGGTTAAAAAGAATATTTGTTTAAGTTGCAAAGTCAAGTATTTGGAAGCTATGAAATCCCAGTTTAGCAGTTGCCCATGCAACTGTATTCTGTCCCCTTGTGCATCTATATTCTGCAATGAACGAGGCTGGGTCCTATGAAAAAATAGTGTGTGATCATGTAATTAGACACTATATCATAATGCTTACTCACAAACAGGCAGAATAAAGGTAGCAGAAGCAACTATAAATCTGAAAACTTTTGAGTGCTTGACTTTGAAAAGAATATTATTTTTAAATGCAGTTCTTTTGTACAAAATTTCCTCAGGTTTTTGTATATAAAACCAGAGAATTTTGCTTCACGGTCTCCCACATTGCTGGCCAAAATACATTTGCCAAAATCAAGGCTTCTCTGTTTGGCTCATTACAAATAATGACATGTTGGTACTGCATAATGTGCTAGAAACTTTCCTCTACAGAGCAAACAGATGATTTTTCAAGCATCCACACAAATAATACTGTGTAATAAATGTTGACTTTTCGCATCAGTCTAGTTATAGGTTTAATAGAGACCTGCATTTATCCCAAGGGGCATCAGGCACACTGGTAAAATTATTGCAATATTGGATTGTGAAAACACAGAAGAAATACTGACAACACAAAAAGAAGTCTCTTTTCTCCCAGTTCAATACATAGATGGCAGATAAGTTCAAGAGGCATCATAGACCATTTTATTAATGTAGCAAAGTAGACACGTTGAGTATCAGAGAAGAAAAACAAAGCAGTATTAATAAATAACAAATAAATAATAAACAATAAAAAGCTGTACATGCACTCCTCTTCCTAGTTGATCCTAAAGCATCTATATTAGCATGGCTGCAACATAATGAGGCGTAGAATGCTCCGTAACATTCCACGAGTGTAAAGAATGAATTGTTGGCTTTATACCAACACTAGGATATTAAGTCTGTAATAAATTGGAAAATACAATAGTTAAATTCTTTTCCAATTCTTTTTTTCCTTTTATAACATAGAAAGCTTTAATTGCCAGAAATGAACATAAACAAACTGCAGAGTCCTGCCCCTCCCAAGATCATAGTGTGGAGGATGCAAATATAATATACAGCAGGAATAACAAATGCTCTATTTTTCAAGCACTCCCATGATTTATGAAAGGTGTACCTCACTGTGGGAAGATAATGCCATTTGAAATGGTCCATTTCATAAATCTATCCTCCTCGTCCCTAGCTGCATATAGGACTACTATGAGCTCCTGAATCCAATAATGTTTTCATCCTCTATTGACAAAAAAAAGGACTTTGTTTGGAGCGAGGTAATGATGCAGTTACAGAGGAGCAGCGGCTAAAGCTTGGTCTCAGGGGCTTTCTTTGGCAATAGCCATATAGCTGCGAAGGAGAGGAAACTAGCATAAACAAAATGAAGAAATAATCAACACACACTACATCCCTAATGTCCTTTTACTGCTACTGGCATTAATTATAGCATGTGCCTAATCCTCTCTACTATCACATAACCAAATGTTTTTACATGAATCTTCTCCCTCCCCGTGATAGATTTATCATGGGGAACCAAGCAATTTCCTATTCATCTAACCACCACCTCGGTATATCTGCTTGTTTATCTATCTGCAAGAATGCTTCCTGAAGAGGTTTCCTTGCCAAATGTGGTGGTAGTTGTAGTCAGGGAGTAATCATAAACTTAACTGAAATTCATGGTACTGACTCTTTATGGTTATAACAAGGAGTGGGGAGAGAGGAGGGAAAATTATGTATCCAACTGAATGATTGTAGAGACTGAGAAGTAATGGATATATTTAAAAAATAAGTTATATTTTTATTGAGTAAGATCAGGAAGCAGAATATGGGATGAAAACACTTCTTCCATCAAAATTTAAACTTATTCATAACAAATATTTTAACAGAGCTAGGTCAGATTATTATTATTTAGAAAGGTTGTGGTGGTGGTATATATATACAAAATGATTAGTCTCTGCAAAAATAGCAAGGGAGTTCAGTCTAACTGGGAGTTCTCCTTGGTGCTATCCATCCCAGATATTTTCTCACATGGTGGCAAAGCAAAGGCTGCTAAGGAAAATTAAAAAAAATATTGTCAATCAAAAGGAAAGTGTTGGGGATTCTCCTAGGTTTGTTTGTTTTTACAAATATTAAGCCACACACAAATTTGTCAATAATTTACATTCTTTATAAGCAAACTATGATGGATCTCACAGCAAAACCTACCCCGGTACCCCGGGTTTTACAGATCTGTGATGTACACTCCTCAGTTTTAGAAACTGATGAATAGCCTTTAAAAAATGAAGTTTCTTTGGCCTTCATAAGAAATTTAAAGTATACACAGGTTCTGAGCTGCCACTTGCTTTCTAAATTTGCATATTTTGACTTGTGTATTAAAAAAGCAATTTCAAGGTCAGTTTCTGTGAGAAACACTGAGCCTATAACTCTATTAAAAATCTACCAGTCCTTTGCATATTTAGTTTTCTTTTTCTATGGTGTGTGATGGGGTCTCATAAATCAGGGATAATAAACAAATACCACAGAAAAAAGGTGAGTGCATGACAGAGAGAGAGAGAGAGAGAGAACATAAAGCAAATATTGACTGTCTTTAAGGTGACACCATTCAAACATTTCTCAAAGGGTGGAATGTATTTCCAAGCTTGTGGTATACTGACCAAAACCATGGGCAAGTGGGAGCTAGTATCTCTGGAGGCAAAACATTTTATTGCTCTTGCACTCTTTGTGGAAAACACTCTTCTGATCCACTGAATTTATTGAGGCTCTCTGGGCACAATGAAGTATAAAAAAAATAGCAGTAAAAATAATAGTCCATATACATGCTTTATTATTTTCTAGGATTTTGGTTTTACACTCTACTCTTTAAATTTTTTTGTAAACTCCCTCATCCCACTGCTCAGAATCCTGCTGTAATCTTCCCTGCCTTCTTTTAATACTTCCTCACTCTCTTTCATGAAGATATGACCCAGTCTATGTGATGCCAGGTTTCTCTCCAAGAAAATGTAGCCTATTTCATAGATGATGGTTGCTGCTTTACACTTACATTCGATATAATCAGTGTTTTGAATTTCTCCAGAAATGATATTGGATCAGATGTTTCCTTATCAGATGGATAATTCTCCTTGCATTTATGACAAAGAATATGTTTTCAAGTTGCTCTCTCCACCCTTCTAGAATTATATTACTATTGCAGATACAGGAAAGAAATAGAAACTGAACAGTGAAAAGTTTTTAATATTGCAGCAGAGGATATATGTTCTAAAAGCAGGATTTAAAATCATTATAAAACCAAGAAGGCTGCTCTACCTTAAATGGAACAAAGTCAAGAGAGCTGGGAGTTCATAGAATCATAGAATACTAGGACTGGAAGGGACTTCGAGAGGTCATCGAGTCCAGTCCCCTGCCCTCATGGCAGGACCAAATACTGTCTAGACCATTCCTGATAGACATTTATCTAGCCTACTCTTAAATATCTCCAGAGATGGGTATTCCACAACCTATCTGGGCAATTTATTCCAGTGTTTGACCACCCTGACAGTTAGGAACTTTTTCCTAATGTCCAACCTAAACCTCCCTTGCCACAGTTTAAGCCCATTGCTTCTTGTTCTACCCTCAAAGGCCAAGATGAACAAGTTTTCTCCCTCCTCCTTATGACACCCTTTTAGATATCTGAAAACTGCTATCATGTCCCCCCTCAATCTTCTCTTTTCTAAACTAAACAAACCCAATTCCTTCAGCCTTCCCTCATAGGCCATGTTCTCTAGATCTTGAATCATTCTTGTTGCTCTTCTCTGGACCCTCTCCAATCTTTCCACATCTTTCTTGAAATGCGGTGCACAGAACAGGACACAATACTCCAATTGAGGCCTAACCAGCGCAGAGTAGAGCGGAAGAATGACTTCTCGTGTCTTGCTCACAATACACCTGTTAATACACCCCAGAATCATGTTTGCTTTCTTTGTAACAGCATCACACTGCTGACTCATATTTAACTTGTGGTCCACTATAACCCCTAGATCCCTTCTGCCGTACTCCTTCCCAGACCATCGCTTCCCATTCTGTATGTGTGAAACTGATTGTTCCTTCCTAAGTGGAGCACTCTGCATTTGTTTTTATTAAACGTCATCCTATTTATCTCAGACCATTTCTCCAATTTGTCCAGGTCATTTTGAATTATGACCCTATTTTCCAGATTAGTCGCAATCCCTCCCAGCTTGGTATCATCTGCAAACTTAATAAGCGTACTTTCTATACCAATATCTAAATCGTTGATGAAGATATTGAACAGAGCTGGTCCCAAAACAGACCCCTGCAGAACCCCACTTGTTATGCCTTTCCAGCAGGATTGTGAACCATTAATAACTACTCTCTGAGTACGGTTATCCAGCCAGTTATGCACCCACCTTATAGTGGCCCCATCTAAGTTGTATTTACCTAGTTTATTGATAAGAATATCATGCGAGACCGTATCAAACACCTTACTAAAGTCTAGGTATACCACATCCACCGCTTCTCCCTTATCCACAAGACTCGTTATCCTATTAAAGAAAGCTATCAGATTGGTTTGACATGATTTGTTCTTTACAAATCCATGCTGGCTGTTCCCTATCACCTTGCCACCTTCCAAGTGTTTACAGATGATTTCCTTAATTACTTTCTCCATTTACTTCCCTGGCACAGAAGTTAAACTAACTGGTCTGTAGTTTCCTGGGTTGTTCTTATTTCCCTTTTTATAAATGGGAACTATATTTGCCCTTTTCCAGTCCTCTGGAATCTCTCCTGTCTCCCATGATTTTCCAAAGATGATAGCTAGAGGCTCAGATACCTCCTCTATCAGCTCCTTGAGTATTCTAGGATGCATTTCATCAGGCCCTGGTGACTTGCAGGCATCTAACTTTTCTAGGTGATTTTTCACTTGTTCTTTTTTTACTTTTACCTTCTAAAATTACCCCCTTTCCACTAGCATTCACTATGTTAGGCATTCCTACAGACTTCTTGGTAAAGACCGAAACAAAGAAGTCATTGAGCATCTCTGCCATTTCCAAGTTTCCTGTTACTGTTTCTCCCTCCTCACTGACCAGTGGGCCTACCCTCTCCTTGGTCTTCCTCTTGCTTCTAATGTATTTATAAAATGTCTTCTTGCTTCCTTTTATTCCCGTAGCTAGTTTGAGCTCATTCTGTGCCTTTGCCTTTCTAATCTTGCCCCTGCATTCCTGTGCTGTTTGCCTATATTCATCCTTTGTAATTTGCCCTACTTTCCATTTTTTATATGACTCCTTTTTTATTTTTAGATCATCCAAGATCTCGTGGTTAAGTCAAGGCAATCTTTTGCCATATTTTCTATCTTTCCGACACATCGGAATAGCTTGCTTTTGGGCCCTTAATGTCCCTTTGAAAAACTGCCAACTCTCCTCAGTTGTTTTTCCTATGAGAAGAGGTTGTTGTGTAGAAAAATAGGTGATACTGAAACTGTTAGAGGTGTGTTGTGTTGCTAAGAAACTGTAGACAAATTGGCTTTCTATCACTTACAGAGTGTTTCTTGAAGCACACAGCTGCACATATAATGCAGGGTAGTTCTACTGTGTTTGAGGAAGGGTTAAATAGCCATTTGAACCAGGGGGATGGACTTAGGGTTAAGTAGTATTTCAAAAGATAATCACAGCTTTGCTTAGAGTAAATTACAGAGATATGTTCTTTGCTAGTTGCATTCTTGATCTGGTGTTTGGGGGCTGGGATTGGCAGGATAGGGTTCAGCTCTCCTGGTGGAGCAAAATCCTATTTTCATTATCTGCCCTCGGAGACTAATGGAGCCAGAGGGCTTTCAAAGGGACATTTTGTTTTCTCTAAAGCAACACTAAGGCTTTTTCTCCACTATGTGGTGGATCGATGCTACAGTGATCAACACACCGGCAGTCGATTTATCACATCTGCTTAGAGTCAACAGGAAAGCAGCCCCCACCGACCTTATCACATGGAAGTCACTGTGGTAAGCATGTCAATTCTGAAGTTGTGTAGGGTAGATCAACAAGGTAGGGGGACGGTTAGGGTAGACAAGACATAAGTTGGTGGTATGGCAGGACTATACGTTATCCCATTTGATCATGTGGCCCCTGGCATCCTCTTTAATGGATTCTCACCAGTCACTTTGGTCTTGAGGTAGCATGTAAAAAGTGAAGCAAGAAGCAAGACAGCTAGAGTGCTAATGGTAAAAGGCCCAGATTGAAATTGATAAACTACATTATAAAGCAGTTTAGAAATATTATTCCCTAGCCATAAAGAAAGCATCTTCCAAATCTCAGTCAGCACATTTATACTAAGTGGTGTACAGCTTGATTATTCTAGTTCATCTGCATTCAAGAGCTAAATCCTCCTTTTCCTCCCTTTGTGAGGAAATTTCTGAATATTTTGTGGATGCAGGTCAAACTATGTGCATTTACCTCCTATCCTGCCACCACCAATGCAATATCTTTTCTGTCCAGGGGCACGGTGCTAGAGGTGTACTTCACTCAACAACTTGTATCCTTCCTGACTGGTGAAGGCCATTAAGGAATGGTTGTGTTGTTACTGGAGATTGTCAGTGCTGAAGAGTCCTCTTTTCCTCAAGAAATTACCGCCTGACATAAACAATCTAGATGGTTATAGGCCAAGGGTTGGCAAATACCAGTCACTGGGCTGGATCTGATCCCCCATGGTTAGCTCTTGGTGGTGTTCCCCCACCCCCCACTATATTTACCTGCACAGTCACAGGTATGGACAATCACAGTTCATATTGGCCACAGTTCACTTTTCTGAGCCAACAGGAGCTGTGGGAAGTGGTGTCCTGATCTGCAAAGCTTCCTGCACTCCCATTACCCAGGAATGGTGATCCATAGTCAATGAGAGCTGCAGTTGCTGGTACCTGTGGTCATGCAGGTAAATATAGTGGCAGTGGCCCAGCAGTGGCTAACCCTGGTGAACCGCTGCTGTTTTATTGCCCACCGCTGTTAGAATCCACTGCCATGGTTTTGTTTTTGGATAAAATTATGAAAAGTTTTTGGTAGGACAACTTTTACAGTATCTACTTGCCTCAGATCTTCTCAGTGTGGATACAGACCTAGGTCTGGTACAGAAACTGCCCTTGCTATTTTGATCAATAAACTCATACCAACAAAGGATGATCAGGTGTGTCCATACAAATATTACTGGAGCTCTTACAATGTCACTGACTATGAGATGTTGCAGTCTTTTCTGTTGTCTCCAGCAACAATGGAGGGCTGTCTTGAACTGGTTTTATTCTTCTAGCAGAGAGGCAGCAAAAGTTTCTACAGTGCATTTCCAGGTTCCAGCGAACAGAGGCTAGCAACACCATTCTTACCCATCCTGGCTAACAGCCATTGATGGACCTATCCTCCATGAATTTATGTACAGTTTTTTTTAAACCCTGTTAAAGTCCTGGTCTTCACAACATCTTTTGGCAAGGAGTTCTATAGGTTGACTGTGCATTCTTGTTCAGTGCTATATGAATAGCATTATCTGGGTTAATGAGAAGACTTGGGGCTATGGTGCTTTTAATATTCTGATAATATCTAACTTTCTGTCTCCTTCTTGACTGATCCAGGAGGAGCACATAAGAGAGTGACCCCATGTCTGACAGAGATTAGGACTAGGAAGATCTGTCTGAAATTCAATCCAGATAATATTGAAATTATACGAGTAGGTTGGGGGAAACAATCAGAAGAAACAGTGGAGAATATATCTGAAACTGAGAATGAGAGCATATTGCATTGCTATGGGTAATCTGGGTTTATAACTCAAAGGTCCAACAAGGTTCAGAAGACCAGGCAGTGGCAAAGGTCAAAAAGGCATTTTGCTGTCTACACCTCACTGGATGGGGACATCCTTAACATTCAGATGATGGCCTAGCTACATGCCTTTTCACTATACATTTAGATCACTGCATTGTGCTCTGCATGGAGGTGCATCCCAAATCTATTAAGTTCCTGGAACTGGTACATATGGAAGCCAGCTTCTAGGAGAATGGAGCCATTTATAGGAAGAACATGACACTTGTGCTCTGGGATCTATACAAGCCATAGTGTGATGGGTTGAATCACAGAAGTCCCCTTAGGGTTGTCCCCTGGTATGCTGATCATGTCACTGAGATCCACCTTCCTGCTCTCTGGGGCTCTCAAACATCCTTGTCTTGCTAGGCCAGATATTCTGGTTTCCCCCAGACAAGACACAATGTTGGGGTTACCATCCCCTGAAGAGCAACACAGACACTGAACTAGTTCACCTCTGGGACAGGTCATCTCTAAGGGCTCAGCACCCATGAAACCAACTCCCAAAAGGGATCCAAACAAATCTGTCTTACTCTGTGTAAAAATTTTTCACAGTGAAAGCTCATAAGGTCCGCCCTCTTTATCAATGAAAGAGAGATATACAGAATTGTTGGTCCCCTTCCCAACCTACCCTGGTAACAATTATTTACACTGGGTTTGCTACTAAATAAAAGTATTTTGTTTAAGAATAAAAGTAGGATTTAAGTGGTTGCAAGTGAAAACTGTCAGATCAAAATAAGTTATTAAACTGAAATGAACAAAAAATGCTTAGCTAGTTCTAATCCACTCTGAAACTTATTACATGCGAATTCTTACCCTATATAGCTATTCTTAGCTCAGGTAAAAGCTTCAAGTCAGAGTTGATCTTTACTCTATCTTGGGTCTACAGCGCTTCAGAATTCTTCAAATATCCTCTTAGGTCAGTCGAGGTAGTTTCAAAAGCCAGCTGAAGAGAAAGGCTGATTGCTTTCTATTGCTTAAACAGACTTTCCTCCAGGGCTGGAACCTTTTGTTCGGCACCCCTTATCTCCATGAAAAAATACCAGATTTATGATGGATTTCAGTACCAGGTGGCATGGTCACGTCTTCGTAGGATCAACCAGAGTTTGGGATTGCAGAACGAACATGACCATCCACAGGTCATTGGTTAGAGTATTGAGCCATTATGTTTCTGAAATATCCATAATGGCCCTCATTAGCACATTTAGAATTATAAACAGTTCCACACTTCAGTCTTGTAATTTCACATACAAGAATGATACATGCACAACAGATCATACAGATTCAGCAGACTGTAACTGTAAAATTGATATGTTACATGACCTGTTTTGCATAAAGCATCTTTGAGTTATGCATATTCATAAGACAACTTTAATAAAGTTGGGGAGGCATGGGACAGTAAGTTTCCTGGAATCAACCTCCTTTACTGACCATTTCCCTCCTCGTGATATGCTACCTTAGCTGTGGTCAGCAAAGGTGCTGTTGCTAGGCTCCCCTTAACATATCAGAAACTAGTCCACTGCTAGAGTGTTCCAGAAAGTCCTCCCAGTCCTAGTCTGAATTACCCTGGATTTGTTGTCTTTCAGAGAATGCCAGAGGGTTCAACTGGATCATGTGAATTTTGAACAAAGGGACTGAGGTATAGCCTGATGTGTGAGGATGGTAATATATTATGTGCTGCTGTGCTTGGTACCATTAGGGTAAGGTGATTGTACTGAATTTGTTTTGTAATTTTAAATACTTGGCAGAGAACTCAGAGCCTGTGGCCGGGCACTTTCTAGCTATTCTAAACAGAAAGAAAATAAATTAAATAAATACATCAAACTAGCTATGGACTTGCTGTTTCCTGGATATTATAGCTATTAGTAACCTGTACCTGTTATTCCACAGGTACACTTGATCCTTCCTTTAGGAGGATGAATCCTGAGGCCAGTCTAATCGTCATAGTATCAAGATTTCTCCTTCAGGGATGACACAATTCTGGAGGATGGTACCTTTTATGAAAGTGGTTACACTTCTATGTGATAGTTTTCCTCAGCAGGCACAGCCAAGCTCAGGGCTTGAGTTGCCAGAAAATGGCATCTGAAATCTCTCTGTGGTTGCTGGTGAACAGCTTGAAAAACATTCATTCTCTGAAACCTGGTCTTATTACAGGCATGTAATTTCTGAGCACCATTAACAGTGCTGTAGTTAAATGTCTCAAGTTAAAGAAAGTGAAATGCCAGTTCAAAGTGAAGTCAATTTATTTAGAGCGAGACGCCGCATCCTCCCCTGTCTCCACTGTGTGTGTTTTTGTTTTAAATGGTTAACTATATCCTATCAGATTGTAGGACGGTTATTTAATGATGACTTAGTCCTCCCATTCCTCTGTTTTCTTTCTCTCTTTCTTTTAAAGAAATAACTGTTATAAACAGTTATAAAGCCAGGGGAAGTACTAAGAAATTGAAAAATTAGAGTATTTCTTTTCATTGGACACTGGAGTCTTAAAATACAGAACTGCTAAAAAATAACAAATGCAAACAAGAAGAAAAGTTCACTGTATGGTGATATAATTCAGGTATGAAAAGATATGAAAAAATAATTCAAATACTTGTGTTTCAATTTATAGTCTTAAAATGTCTGAAAAACACATTCCTACTTTTTAAATGGATTTTTTAAAGTGTGTCTTAAATACATTTTGATTATTTCCATTTTTGACATTATGCCTACTCAGGTATTTTGTGGAGAGATTTGAAAGCAGAAAGGCAATTCCTTAGCAATACCAACAGATACATATTGATTCAAGAAACATATCAACTTAAAGATGCACTTTCTTCTTTTCACAAACAAAAATATATAAATTTAAGCCAAATAAAGCCAAAAGCTAAAACTTATTGCACGTAATGATTTCTTTGATGGAGAAAGCTCAGGTTCAAGTTCATTATCTTGGTATTTTCTGGGGAACTTGCTTGCAGCTTTTAGGAACAACATTTAACTGAATTTTATATGTGAACATTAAAGAAACAGTAATGCACAGGTATAAAATAAGTGATCAAACTGAAAAGAAAGTATACAGGTTTCGCCAATAGCCTACGCCATTATCATCTTTTCAGAGGATGTCAAAATCTTTCCCCAAGAAGTCTCATTTTTCATACATTCGAGAAGTGTAGGTACAATTATTTTCACAGTGCTCTATAGCACTAAGCTGCATAAGTAAATCAGTTTTTACATCAAAGTGAAAAGATTCTGAAAGCAGAAATAAATGAAAGACAGTAACAGAGGTCCAGAGACATCACTGTTAAACTCCTGGCTTTAATAAGACACAAACATAAAGAATACATTATGTAAATATGTATGTACAAAGGACCTAGGGCTTTTATAGTCGTCTATACTGTACAGTAGCAACCAGGCCATAGTGATTAGCATTCTCATTTACAATTCCTAATTGAAGCTTTACCATAAAACACATAATACAGGAATTAAAATATTTTATTCAAGTCTGAATACTGACTCGGTTTAAGCACAACCCCTTCCTCTGATTATACTAAGTTTTTACTTGTGAATAAAAATAAACATTTTGTCTAACAAATATTTCAGGGAGGTTCTAAGAAAACACTCCGCTGACGGAGCCATGTAGATGAGTTTATTAGACAAAGCAAAATGAAGCAGCGATTTAAATAATCGCTGCTTACTTTACATCAAAATGGCCGCCATGCTTTGCTGATGATCGGCTGATCCAGCACAGTGGGCAGTCTAGACGCTCCGCGATCGACAAGGGAAGCCTTTGTCGACCACTCCGGTATGCCTCGTGAAACGAGGTTTACCGGAGCAATCGACAAAGGCTTCCCTTGTCGACCGCAGAGCATCTAGACTTCCCGCTGTGCCGGATCAGCTGATCGTCGGCACAGTGCGGCAGCCATTTTGATGTAAACGAAGCGGCGATTATTTAAATCGCCGCTTCATTTTGTTATGTCTAGTAAACTCATCTACATGGAGCCATGTAGTCTAGATATACCCCCTTTGAGGGGAAAACCCCCTAACATTTTGCTGATAAAAGTGCTGTATTTGAGAAACGTAACTCACAAAGGGCAGGACTACAGAAGGCTGCCTTAAAATTAGACACAAAAGTCAGTGTCAGGGATGCATTAACTTGTGTCTGAACCATTAATGTGCATCCTCCCCATCCTGTCTTCCCTGCCCTCTTCAATTAAATTAAATGAAATTAAAGAAAATATACTCTTGCTCCAATGGTCCCTGCTAAGCTATAGCTGTGAAATTAAGGGCAAGAGAGTGTTCCATTCTAAACTTGCACTTCCATCTGTCCATAAAAGAACAGCCAATTTGTTAAGACATTTCATATAAGTGTAGGGTCTATGCTGTGGGTTAATCCTTCTGGAAGCTCTAGGAGCAGACACACTCCAGCTGATCAGGCTGTGGGTAAACAAAACAGCTGCAGCTTCATTTACAAGAAGTAAATGGGACTCGTGCAGCATCAGAGGGGACTGTGGTGGCCTGTAAACAGATGTCCTCTGAGAACTTGCTAGGTCACAGGCTCTCTAGGGCTCCATTGCAGGAGGCACTGAAGCTGACCCATGATAGGAAAACTCATGCTGAGCAGTGGTGGAAATGCCACCTGCTTTGTACTGGGTCAGTCACCTGAGTGCACAAAAGATTTTCTGGTGTGGTAGATTTTTACAGCAGTTTTTACTAGTGCAGGTAAAATGAATCTCTCTCTGTGCCAGTTCTGCCAAATTTGCTTTTTAAGTCTTACTCAATAAGTTAAATCTCTGCCTCAGTCAACTAATTTAGGTTTAGCCTTTTCTTAATTTCAAAGTCTGAGAACTGGCTACTGTACACATGTGAGATATTTACAATACCCCTCTCTATAGCATTAACCTATTCTGATTCCATACTAGGGATGAGCAGGAGATTTAACAAGATAGCATGCAAAGATATACACAAAAGCTCTAAAAGAGCCTGTATAGTTAGTTCTGTAAGGAGGGTTGAAACGAAGATTTACAAAATGAGAGACAATGTTGCCTACAGGTCAAAGGACTGGACTGAGGTTGGCCACTTGACTGCAGGGTGATCAGGGGAAGTCATGCTCCATGCCTCAATTTCCTCCCTCAGTAAAATGAGGATAATTATTCTTATGTTCGTTGTAAAGAGCTTTGAGAGCTAGTCATGGAAAACACCATACAAGGAGGTATTTTTATGAGATTCACACACATACACAGTATTAGCTAATATCCTGTATCTCTCAACTTAAAGGATATTATTTATTTTTGATAATTTCAATAACTACTAAAATAGTTATTTTGTACCTATACACATTCATATCTATCTGCATATTTTTCTGGTTTTCATTGTTTTGGTTCCTTGCTTTCTATAACACATTTATTGCATTTTCACCCCAATAACATGTTAATTACTTAATAAACAAAGAATGTCCCTTTCAACAGCAGTAGCAAAATGCATTAGCATTGTGTTATATTACTGCTAAAAGAGGGAACATATATAAAGCTTTGGCTATAGACAATTAATTATACTTAACTATAGTCTACTGACAAAATAATAAAAATGGAAAAAGTAGAGGCTGGTATCACAGTAACTTGTTCTTTTTGGGGACAGTTCTGTTTTCATAAGATCCATGGAACAGATTCAGATGCTAAGTCTCTACATGCCTGGCAAGTCATACATTAATTAACATTATTCTTCTCTGCCCAATCCTGCCAAAAATCAAAATAATTTAATTGACAATTTAATATATTAACTTTGGAAGATTTTTGTGTGTGTGTGTGTGTGTGTGTGTGTATGCGCGCTTCATTGTCAGAGGTTCAGTTCCCAGGGATACCTGTCAGGTCAGAAATAATCAAATTTCTAACCTTCATGCACTGGGGAAATGGTTGCTGCTGAGCCAAATATAGAGAAATAAACCTGAAGAGAATGGTTCCATATGACAGAATGCCGTTAAGCCAGCGAACACTGCTAGCACAATGTGTGCTTCCCCTGTGTAATGCGTTACAGTGGCAAAACATTGCTTTGGGGAAACAAACATCATCCTAACCCACCAACACAAGTGAAATATTACTAGAGGCACTGAAGCAAGTGCATCAGACTCTAAGATTTCTAGTCAAAGCAGTCTACAAGAGACTATTTGTTTTCTAGTGAGAGAGACACTAGAATTGCTATTCTGTTACACATTCTTGCTCAACTGTGAGTTTCTTTGGAGGACCAAAAGTTTCCACTAGGGCTGGATTTAAAAGCTGAATTCTGCAGTACTATATGGCTCAGAGTATGTGGAATGTTGCAGTTTTCAGAGTTGACCTAACAGAAACCCTTTATTGCAATCTAACAGACATATTATTACCTCACCCACCTTGTTTAACAGCCACAGGAACACTGTATGCCTAATCTGTAGTGCAACTTTAGGTTTGCCTACAGTATGCTGGGCTCATTATTGGACTCCTCCCTTAAATTGGTTGTACTGTGCGCCGGTCTCCATCAAGGAATGTAAGTATTTTCAGCCTAGGAATTACTATAGATACTAGGGATTTAAGAGTATAACCATTTAAACGGGTAACTGATAAGCATGAGCTTATTGGTTACCCAAACGGCTACACACAATTCCCAGTCTGGCTCCCAGGGAGCCAGCTGCCACCCCATGCTGCTAGCTTTGTAAAAGAGGCAGCAATGAGAGGTGGCAGAAGACTCCCCAGGAGTGGGGTGGCAGATGGGAGCCAGTATGTACCTGGAGCTCTCAGCGCATGTCAGTTCCCAGGGAGCTGGCTGCTGCCCTGTGTGTAACCATATAACTGCTACAATTATCACCCGTTATATGGGTAGCCAATTATTCATAGTAGGTAGTTCAAATAAGAATTTAAGTTGGCCTCAGCGTATGTCCTATCCCAGCCACCCCCCACCATATTTAGATGAAACCAAGCTTTCTAAATACAAGACGCTTTCAGTGCCCTGCCGTTCCCGAGCACTGAATACCTTATATAAAGCTTAAATATGTCATAAATGATTGGCTATGACAACTATTGACATTTTTTTCAAACAATAGGCATGTGTATATCGGCACAATTTCACTCAAGCAGGGCTATAGTGGTCTTAGGTTGCCATACTGTTGTGATTATTTGGGCTTGGTTTTCCCTAGGCTTTGGTTTGTTTTGTAAAATTTCCAACTTTTGTTGTTACGGGTGCATCTCCCTTGGTGGAAGCAGAATCTGAAAGCATATAAATCAGCTGTGAGTGTGTTAACCGCTGCATTATCCAACTGCTCAGAACAAGCCTACACAATAAGGTGGTTATATAGTAGAGCTCACACTATTCCTACCACAAGAGGAGCTGCAAGTAGAGGTAACAACAGCTATAAAGTCAGGTATAAAAAAGAAGGTGTCAGTAGAATACCCAGAGCTCTGAAATGACACAATGACGAGAGATAAGACAGCATATCTAGGCAACGAGACTATGCAGCTCCACCATGTCTCAATTTCTCTGAGGTAGAGTGAAGGCTTCTACTCTCCACAGTGTTCTTGCTTTTGCTTGTGATATAGCATAGACATCATTTACAGATGGCACTAAGCAACTAAAGTGTGTCTGAAATCATAGTAAGTTCTAAAATTATATTGTCAAATAAGATCTCAGAGAAGTAATACATGAGGCCTTTTGACAAGTGGAACAGTTGCAGCTGCTGAGACTATTGGCTGTTTATTTGGACACTGGAGAACCTCGTGACATAGTAGGCACAATGACAGTTGTTACAGGATTAATCAACAAGGTCAGGCTAACTTAGAAATGACCACATTTGAATTCTGGAACACAATGTGTGGCTTCCAGAAACAGCTGTGAAGAATTCTGGAGATAATATATTAACCAAATACACATGCCACTAGGTTGCACGAAGGGGGATAACACAGTTTTACAGTTGGAAAGGCTTTGTTACATAACTGAATTTACACCAATTGCAAGAGACAGATGTTGTAGGCATTTATTGCTGACATCCCTTCAAGGGGGAACAGAATCATGGTAACCACTTTCTTGCTCTCTCTCATATATTGCTTTCCTATATTCTCTCATGGTCAAAATACTCATTATTAAACCCTAAAGAACCCACACCATCTTTAAAGTGCGTGCCTTTTATAAAAATCTTTGCAGTTGGGGAACAATATGAAACACATAAATGGTTGATACACTAAAGAATTTTATTCAAACTTTTAATTTTTTTCAGGTCTTGATAAAAACCATCAAGTTTATTTACATATTAGATGAACAAAGTATGTGACAAAAAATCTCACAGGGGTGGCATGTTAGCCTGTAACTTTAAAAACAATTAGTGGTCCTGTAGCACCTTAGGGTATGTCTACACTAGCCCCCATGGAGTAACATTCCATGAGGAGTAACAGTTAATTCGAACTAAGGACTTAGTTCAAATTGCCATTTCACTGCCGCGTGCAGTTACTTCGGACTAGTGGAATTTAAAAATGGCGACCGGACGGGAACATGCAAATAAAGCCCAGGATATCTAAATCCAGGGCTTCATTTGCAACTTCAAATGCTTACATTAGCCTCCCTAGTTCGAACTAGGGGGCTAGTGTAGACATACCCTTAGAGACTAACCAATCAATCAATCAATCATGAGCTTTTGTGGGCAAAACCCACTTCATCATATGAACTGGAGTGGAAATCACATAACAAAGAAATATAGGTATTTCTACTGGTAGATGTATATATCTGCTAAGAAACTTTGGTGAGGGATCATATCAAAGACTTTGTGAATGTCCAAGTATACTGTACTCACTAGATTACCTTGTGCATGTTTTTGATCCCTTCAATTAATTCTAATAGATTAGTGAGCTTGATTTCCCTTTACAAATGTCATGTGCATTTCCCCAACATATGAGTCTGATAATGCTGTTTTTTAACTAATTTGCCTAGTGCTAAACTTAGACTAACTGGCCTGCAATTGTCAAGATTGCCTCTGGAGATTTTTTAAACATTCTGTGTATATTAGCTGTCTGCCAGTCAGACTAAATATCACTCATATCTTTAAACTAACAAGCTCCTGAAAGCATAACACTACTTTATCTGAAAAGAAGCCCCTCTTAATTTTCTCAGCTATCTATGGTAATTTCTTATCATAGAATACTAGGACTGGAAGGGACCTCGAGATGTCATCGAGTCCAGTCCCCTGCCCTCATGGCAGGACCAAATACTGACTAGACCATCCTTGATAGACATTTATCTAACCTACTCTTAAATATCTCCAGAAATGGGGATTCCACAATCTCACTGGGCAATTTATACCAGTGTTTGACTACCCTAACAGTTAGGAACTTTTTCCTAATGTCCAACCTAAACCTCCCTTGCTGCAGTTTAAGCCCACTGCTTCTTGTCCTATCCTCAGAGGCCAAGATGAACAAGTTTTCTCCCTCCTCCTTATGACACCCTTTTAGATACCTGAAAAGGCTATCATGTCTCCCCTCAATCTTCTCTTTCCTAAACTAAACAAACCCAATTCTTTCAGCCTTCCTTCATAGGTCATATTCTCTAGACATTTAATCATTCTTGTTGCTCTTCTCTGGACCCTCTCCAATTTCTCCACATCTTCCTTCATAGAATAATAGGACTGGAAGGGACCTCGAGAGGTCATCGAGTCCAGCCCCCCGCCCTTGAAATGTGGTGCCCAGATTCTTTTATAAGGCTAAAACTTCCTAGAATGGGCACTTGTTTGTTTACAGGTTGATTCTGAATTTTTCCAGGCACAAGAGCACATTTTGTGTTTTCCTTCTAGCTCCCCTTTATCGAGATGGAACAGTTATCAGCCTCTCAGTCTACTATATGATGAACCTAACAGACTGTGAACACAATGATAACGCTTAGCCTATGTATCCAGGAGAAGTAACATTGCCTTGGAATGACTTTTTCATTATAGTGACTTGAAATAATAGGTGGGGAAAAATCAGAACCAGCCAGTATTGTGTATTAACTTTAATCTCAGTGCATTGATTGAGTTTATGTTGTTTTATGTGTATGATGAAAGGGGAAATCAAAATCCATTTTTCCTTCTCATCAGGTCTTTTTCTCAACTACTTATCTTGGTCACATAGTGAAGCAACAGACGGTACATTAAAAATGAGTTCATATTTTGGGAATTATATACCGTCCAAACATATTGTAATTCATTTTGCACTGTGTTAGCAAAGTACCTATAAAATAAAATGTGTGATACCATTTCTTAAGCAACAACAAAGTTACGTGATACAGAAGCTTAGGTGAAAAATAGGACTCATCTTCCAGGAAAGAGAAAATTTGGCCTGAACATTTGTAGATTTTAAATGAAATTGACCTAGTTCCCTGCCCACTTTTCTCTGAGGACATTTGTAGCTGAAAACAGTTTAAACATATATTTGCCCCTTGGTATTTATTGTTGGCGGCAAAGGAGGAGCAAGGGGAGAGTTAAAATGGTGGTTGTTCTTTCTCACCTGTTAATGATGATATTTGGTTCCCTAAACTTTTGGAGTGTTGTCTGTTAACCCCCTACCCCTTCCCTGAGTGAGAGCAGAAGAATGTCTGAGGTAAAAAGCAGGAGTAAACAACAATGCACACGGCCCCTAGCAGGGAGTGCACAGGGCCCCAAGAGGCCCAGATACTCAGACGCTGCATGTGGCTGATCCTAAAAGGAGAGAGGGACAGAGACACAGTGGGTTGACCATCAAGTGGAGCCTCCCAGAACGCCCTCTGCTCGGATCGCCTGGCCAGCGGGCCAGCTTAAGAGTCAACTTGGGAAGATCAAACAATATGAACTGCTTTCTGCTCGCCTTATCATCCTGCCTGGCACTGTAAGTGTGATTGAGTGTATGAGTGAGATTCCCCTCCCTTCCCAGTTTTAATTGAATAAACAAACCCTTTACACTCCTACGTGGTGATCCCCTCTCCTTAGTGTTTAAAGCAGTTGCAATCCATATCCCCTTGCAACATTTACAACCATTCTTCTCAGTAGGATTCACTACTAGTATCATTTTAAGATACGATGTCAAACCAATCAAAATAAACATCAGCAACAGTAGGTCAGTATGTAATTGTCCTATAGAGAAATGATTAAGTCAAATCTCTCAGTCACATGCAAACATTTAATGTTTAAAATTGCAGGTTTGTAACCTATTCTCTTTACCATAATTTACACTAATAAGATAACCAGATTTTATGGTCAACTGGTTCAATGTTATAAAAGTATTAAAATATTATTTGCTACATACGTAACAAGGGGAAGAAGTCAATTCCTTTGTAACAATGGCTCCAATTCTGCAGTATGAAGTCACCTTAGATATTGAAATTGTATGAACACCTGTCATATTTACCCAAACGAAAACAACAGCCTAAATTATATTGCTTTAATATGGACAACTGCAATAAACAGTTATGATGATATACTCATTAGTAAATGGTAAGAAAGAGAACATAAGGTTCCTAGATAAACTGTCACACTATTAGACACTGACCTTTAATATGCAAAAGGGAGAGAAGAACTACTAAATTTCAATTCTTTCAAAATTTGGCCAAAATTATATAAGATTGGACTACTAACAGAAGGTACTAAAATCTATTTTTACATCCTTAAATAAGAAGCCTGATGTTCAGAGGAGCCTCGAATCTACTACTCCGCAGTAAAACTACAGTGATCTAAAAAACTAATTACAGATCATGACATTAAATAATGTAAAAGTGGTTAGGCACACAGGGGCACAGTTAAGGTTGTACCTGCAACCTTAGCTTTGGATTTTATGTCTATATGCTTTACTTTGCTACTGTAGCATTCTTTTCAGATAGCTTTTCTATGGTAATTCCTGTTTTAATAAAATGAACACAATAGCATTTTCCATTATTTGTTAAGGCAGCAAAACCAATACCAATATTGAAACTGTATCTGCATGTACTTCAGAATATCCTACTGAATGAGACATGGAAGAGTGAGAGAGAGAGAGAGAGAGAGAGTGTCTACAATAAAGTGCTGGTGAAAAATTATCATGCATATGAGCTGTACAGTAATATATTTCCTTTAGAGTACCAGGTGACAGATATTTAAAGTGTTATTAAAAGTCTACTGAACATGTGAGAAAGATGATTTTTAAACTGCTAAAATGGGACAGTCAACTTCAATTTGCGCTGGGATACTGAAAGGCAGCTATATACATAGAGGAGGCAGGTCATCGTCTAACACTCCCCACCCCCAATTCCTTTCAGAATATATATATGCATCTGAAAGTAAACACGTGTACTCCTCTTAAGATACACAGTACTTAGCATTTCAACTTTCCTCCAATTCCACCTCTGAAACAATGTGTCAAACATGTTTTCACCCTTCCCCTTCTTGTTTGTCTACCCTAATCAGGGGTCTGTTTTTGCATTGAGGGAGACTCTGGAGTTAGTGTTAATCAGGATGGATTTACTTTGGAATTAAGTAGACTCCCATGACAGCAAATATTAAGAGATGATGGATGTCTGACAAATATTTAAATAAAAAAATCTGCTCAATTTCAAAAAGCCGAACTCTATAGTTAGATTTATGAAGTTGAACTTTAAACTAAAAGGAACATAATTGCAGAGCGCTGTGTATTAGCAACATTGCATTTAATCCAGCAATAAAATAAACTCTGTAGCTTGAGACAGCTAATAAGTATTGAGTTTCTTAGCCTACTCAGGCTATAGTGTTTTCAGATGATGAAATATGTCTTCTGTTTTGACACTATTGCAATAGCATGGTTGTTCACTTTCCTTGTTTCCACGAGGTTTATGGTCCATAAAGTTTAATAACAATCTTAACAGCTGAACAGTGAGCACCAATTCAGGGAAGTTGCTGTATGCAACAGGATCTGAATTTTATCTATGCAGTGTTTAGTGCTAGTATATGCCCTTTTCTCATCCCTGTCCATATATAACAATGTTAAAACAGGCACTAAATGGGGAAGCTATGGTCATTGACTTGCATTAGACTGCCAGGTACACAGTCAGCATTGGTTCAAAGAAAATATTAATCTGAATCTTTGAGAGATTAAATGGTTATTTCAGTGGAAGGTAACTGTATGTTGTGTATAGCAGAAGCACATGGTCTGATTCTGACTCATCTCTATTGTACACAAAACAACTAGAAAGACAGCTAAATGGAGTATTTGGCCATGTCTACACCACCAGGTTCTTTCAAATTAATAACTCCCAAAATAACTATTTTGAAATAAGCTTATTCCTCTTCACAAGCAGGAGTTATTACTTCGAAATGACAAGACCATTATTTCAAAATAACAGGCTAGGTAGTGTGGATGCTTGCCTTGTTATTTTGAAATAACTCCTCAGTATAGACGCACCCCTTTAGTTTCTTCTTTTAACCTGGAAAATCCTCATGTTGTATTGGGACAACAAAATGGCTCCTACATAGCAACCACCCAGTCTCAGGATAAGAAGCTTTGTTGAGGAACCACTATCTCTGTCTAATCTTTGGCTAATTGAATGACCCTGGTGGCTGAGGGCAGCCAGATATAAACCAAAGCAACAATGAGGATGCTCTGACCATGTAGTGAACTGGTTCAGTTCCTATCTGGCCTCGTGATTAGGAGAGTGCAAAGGTGGCTGAAAGCTACACCTGATTCTTCCAACCTTGTCTATGGCTCACTCTGATCCTGCCTTGAGAACACAGAATTTGGCCTAGAGTCTGTAAGACTCTTTGGGTTTTTCTTATAAGTGAAATGTACCACTAAATCAAAGGCTCAATTAACTGCACATCAACTAAAGTGATCTATGCCATCAATGCCAGCAAGGCCCCTCTGTCTTGTATATTGGCCAAACTGGACAGTCTTCTCAGGAAAGAATTAATGGACACAAATCAGATATCCAAAAAGGCAACACATAGAAACCTGTTGGAGAACACTTTAACCCTGCCCAGGCACTCATTAATGGATCTCAAAGTCACCATGTTGTTTCAAGCCAATTCAACAAGCAAAATACACAGGAAAGCCTTATAACACAACTTCATTTACAGGTTTGGGACCCATCAGAAAGGTATGAATAAAAACATTACCAGGCTAACACACTACCTTCCACATTCTAATGACTTTAAAAAACCAAACAATGAATACTTAAGAACAATTTGAACCTTTGCTATCAGCTTTATGTAGTTCAGTGGTCACCAACCGGTAGATCAGGATCTACTGGTAGATCTTGGAACGGTTGACAGGTGATCCTGACAGGTTTGGCTGGGAGGCTATCAAGTGCCAGCACTTCATCTGCCCCTCTTAGCACTGCTGTGCTGCTCCGGCCGTCTACTTTGGAGGTGCCTTCTAATTGCTGTACAGGGCATGGGAAGAAGTGGAAGGGGGTGCTGATGTCAGGGTGCCCCTCCCTCCATCCTATACCCCATCTCCACAGAGCAGAGAGGGGCAGGGATGGAGATAGTTTGCTGGCTGCTTTTGGGACATGCAACTTGAAACTTGCTTGTAAGAACTGGCGCCACAAAACGGACCAGTAAAATTTGGCTTCTTAAGATAAGAAAGAGAATACGGGCCCCCAGGGGTATAAAGATGAGTCCAGCAGCACACTGACTTTGTGTGTCAATCTACCACCTATCTGCTGGTCGGGTTTGGTGTTTGACCTCCCGAGGTTCCAGAGGGGACGCCCACCTCGTATTCGTCTTTCCGAGGAATTGAGAGACCGGCCCTGGCCTGACACGCTGGAGTTGAGAGGCACAGAAGGGGGTAAAAATTGTACCTGGATGTGGTCCTTTGTTTAAGTATATATACACATAGTGTTAGAGCTCTTTAAAGATTAAGCTGTCATTTGGTACCATTATTTCTATTTTCTATCTTTACTTTTTTCCTGTAACCACTTTTTAAGATCTATATATATATTTTGCTAGCATTTAAGAAATAGAGCAATAGCCATTGTAACCATATGATTTGTAAGTTCCTTTAATAAACCTGTAACTGTTTAAGTTTTAACCTGACTCCTTCAGTTGCTGTAATAGAACCAAGCACAATTTAAAAGAACTTCAGCCGGTCATAAAGGGACAGACATAGAGAGAGCTTGGGCGTTTGGATCTGTGTCACTCCCAGGTGACAAGATCCGTTGGGGCACCTTTCCAGCCTTTCCCAGGCTGCCCGCTGCGAAGGAACTTTGTGTTCTAGCAGCTAAAATCTAAGGTGTAATAAGCTCTTCCTACACACTGTTAGCCTGTTAGCCTGTTTGGCTACCCTCTGCAACGGGACCTCGGTCCTAGCAGTAAAGTCACGGACGTTAAACTCTCGGGGCTCCTTTCAGCCTTCTGGGCTGCCTGCTGCGATGAGACTTCGTGTCTTAGCAGTCAAAGACTTAAGAGACACACACACACACACTGCCCTGACCGTCGGCTGACAGGTGCAGGGCTTGGGTAGGGGGTGAGCCTGGCTTAGCCCCCTACACCACCACCTAGAAGCCACCTGTGGTACGTGGTGCCCCACTGGAGTCCAAATTCCAAACCCAGGCCCCAGTCCTGAACCCTTCTGCACCCCAAATCCCTGCCCCCAGCCCAATAAAAGTGAGTGAGGATGGGGGAGGGAGTATGGAGTGAGCAGGGGTGGGGTCTTGGAGAAGGGATGGGAAGGAAAGGTAGGGCAAGTGTGTTAGGGTTTGAGGCAGATCCTGGATTACACTTAAATTCAATCTCATGCTTAAAAAGGTTGGAGATTACTACTTTAGTTGACTTCCCCTTCCCCCTTTTTTTCCCCTTCCTTCTCTCCACACCCCCAGCTCCTAGTATTTATTTTGGAACTGGATTTTTAATACTCGATTCATCTGAAGCAGCGGGTTGAGCTCATGATACCATCTTTCTGCTTTCATAGGCTACGGCTACACTGTAACCTTCTTCAGGAAAAGGTTATGCAAATGAAGTGTGGCATGGAATTGCATAATTAATTAGCAGCCGCTTTTGCGCAAAAAGGAGCTGTGTAGATGGCTCCTTTTTGCGCAAACCCCCTCTTGCACAAGAGCTGTTCTTCCTGAAAAAATGAGGAAGAGTGGCTCTTGCGCAACACGGGGTTTTTGCACAAAAAGGAGCCAGCTACACAGCTCCTTTTTGCGCAAAAGCCTCTTGTGCAAAAATGGCCCCTAATTAATTATGCAAATGAAGTGTGACAATATGCTAATCCATGCTTCATTTGCATAGGCTTTTGCATATGAGAGGTGCAGTATAGACGTAGCCTTACAGTGGTTGCTTAAACCAACTTTACAGGTCATGCCAGAGCTACATGTGGATCCTAATGTAGAAGAGCTAAGCAAGGCCACTGATTTGCTAGCAAGATGCAAGACTCCTGGAAAAGATGGCACCCCCGGGTAAAACTTCAAGGGCTTGAAAGCTAGCTTAATACCATCTTTTCATGAGTTGCTACTTAAATTCTAGAAAAATTTCACAGGTTAACAGAAGTGCTTCATTTCCATTCAGTAACTGTATAAAAATAAAGGTGAAACGGGTGACTGAAACAACTACAGGGGTATCTTCTACCCCTTTCACAAAAGTCATTTTAGTGTGCCTACAGTAGCTGGCCAATCATGTCTATCCTCAATCACTGTGTGGATTCAGGGTTGGAAGATCAGCTGTAAGCATGATTTTTTGTGTGTGTCAACTCCAGAAAAGTACAGAGGGCAAAACTGACTAATGTTCCTTGCCTCTGTGGACCTAACAGAAAACTTTTGACATAGTCAGCAGAGCAGGTCTTTGCAATACTAGAAAAGAGAATGCCCACCAATCCTGAAAAGATTTACAAGTTCATTCCACAGCAACATGAGAACAATTGTTAAGCTTCTTGGTACTCTTGAACTATGCATGAAAGATGGAGTATATCTCCACACAAGTTCAAATGGGAAACTCTATCCCAATTTAAAACAAAGACCAAAGTCAAAAAGGTGCTAATCAGGGAATCTATTGGCTGATGATGCTACTCCACAATGAAGAGTGACTACAACAACCTACAGACCCCCTTTCAAGTGCCTATCAGGCATTTGCTCTCACCATTGGCATCAGGAAAACAGTTGTAGCAGGACAGGGAATTCCACAAAATCCTTCCAATAACTTAATGTAAACCAGCTAGAAATAGTTTAAAAGTTCATTTGTTTAGGTTCTACAGTGACCACAAGCCTCTTAATGGATGAAGAATGAAAATTTTTGCATTGAAAAGGCTGCCACCACCTTTAGTAGATTCAGTAAAAGAGCATGGAAGAACTCAAAGTTTACCATCAGGACCAAAAGGCTAGTGTACCAAGCTTGCATCCTCAGTGCTCTCATGCATGGTAGAGGAACATGGACAACTTATACTCATCAGGAGAAAAGGTTAAACAGCAGTCAACTGATGAAGTGGGTTTTGCCCACAAATCTCATGAATTACGAATTCATATTTTTGTTAGCCTCTAAAGTGCTACATGACTATTCGTTTTTAAAGTTACAGACTAACACAGCTATGAGACTTTTCTACCTACATTGTTTATGTAGCATACTCAATACAAAATTGCAAGATAATGGCCCCAATGCAGAGGTTCTTCAAAGGGCAAATTAACCAAATGTGACAGCCTTGCTCAAGCAAAGATGACTTTGCTGGCTGAGTCATCTGAGTAGGTTGGAAGATGGACACATACCCAAAGACATGATATATGGGGAGCTACCACGGGAAATAGGAACAATGCCAGCGAGATATGAAAGAATTTGGAATTTATGCTGATCAGTGGGAAATCTTGGCAAATCATCATCATAAGTGGTATCACCATCTCCATAATGGTATCAAAGTCCATGACAGAAGCTGGCTCCTACAACTTGAAGACAAGAGAATCCATACGAAGCAAGCAGCTTCCAGTCAAGATACATGCATTTGCAATGACTTCTAAAGATCATGCACATCTCAGACTGGACTATTTAGTCACATGAGACTTTGCAAAGCATCTACATCATAAGCTGCAACTCTCACCATCCCTCACAGATGGAAGGAAGCCAACATAGAGCAAGAAGGGTGAGAAAAAAACATTCCAAAATAGGAAATCACAATAATTGGCAGGGGACTCTGGATGAGTATAGAAGATGAAATGATTTTCCCTGTTTTTTAATAATTGAATGGATTTCAAGTTGATTGTCTCTCTTTAACATTTTACTACTACATCATTTTTTTGGTGAATTTGACACATCAAGCAATATCAGAGTAAATCTACTTAAAATATTTACAATTACTTGCAAGATATTTTCTCATGAACCAGTAAATTGAAACTTCTTCTCAGAGGAGAGACATAAAGTCATTTTTATGGTGTTTATTGTAATTTTAATAGGCAATTTCACAGGTAAACAGAAGTGCTTCATCTCCATTCACTAACTGTATAAGAGGTTGTGCTGCATATCTAATGCAATCACATGTATTTGTGTAAAAGATGAACAAGAATTATAAGTGGCTGCTTTTGTAAGTTAAACTGTACAATTTTATGTACCTCAACAGATCCTAAAAAGAATGACAAATATTCATATGGGGGTAAGCAGACAGTTTACCTTAGTTGGAAAAATATTTCTAAAAAGAAGATACATTTCTTACTGGAACTGTTAAGTAGAAAGAAAATCCTATAAACATATTTTCAAAGAAGCCAGTCCAGCCTCGTTCATCAAAATTTGTGCAAACTCAAAAGACCTGGGATTATGTGGGCAAATGATATTTCCATGGGCAGACTTGATCAATAGCCAAAGATTTTAAGACTAGAAGGGACAATCATGATTATCCACTTGAACCTTTTGCAAAATGTAATTTAGCCAAGAGAGTCCAGAATCAACATCATAACTTTTAGCTGAGCTACAGCATACTTTTTTTAGAAAACATCTATTCTTGATTTAAAGATTTCAAGTGTTGAAGAATCCACCAGATTATGCTAAAAAAATGTGCCTTGTTTGTAGTCTGAATTTTTTTCCTTTAGCTTCCAGTCATTGGTTCTTATTGTGCCTCTGTCTGGCAGATTAAAAATCCTTCTACTATTGGAAATCTTCTCATCACGCAGGTACTAATAAACCATAATCACATCATTCTCTTTCTTATAATATATAGATTAAGGTTGTTCATCTCTCACTATAAGGCCTCAAATAGTTTTTGTAGCTCTTTTCTGGATGCTTTAGTTTGTCAACATCCTTTTAGAGCAGCAGGCACCTAAAATGGACCTTACTAATGCTGTGTACATTAACACCTCCTTACAGTTCTCCTTGATATTTCCCTACTTCCACATCAAAGGACAACACTTGACACTGCACCACACTTTGAGCTCATGTTCAGTTCATTATCCACCATAACACCTAAGTCAATTTCAGCTCTCCAAAATACAATCTCCTATCTTAGATGAGTGACTTTCATTCTTTGCTTCTTACATGTATGACCTTGCATTTAAAACAAATGTGCAAGAAAGCCAGTTCACCAGGCAATCCAGATAATGTAATACTTATTATTTATCACTCTCCCACTTCTGTCTCATTGGCAAACTTGACCAGGATTTATTTAAAAACATCTTCCAGATCATTTATATGGAATAACATTAGGCTACGAACAGATTTTTTGTGTGCCCCAACAAGAAAGTCCTCCATTAGATGTCCCATTTACAGATACTTTGAGATCTGAGCTAGCTCATTTTCAATCCATTTTATATATGCCAAATGATCTTGGTAAAATTCTATTTTTAACTGGAATTTTGTGTGACACTAGTTCACATGCCTTACAGAAGATTGCATTATGTTAATTATGCAACCTTTGTCAACTCAACTTGTAATCTCACTGAAAAAGATATGTTTGACAAGAACTTTTTCATAAAAAACACATTGCTTGCCATTAATTATTGTGTCATCCTTTAATGATTAAGTAATACCTTTCCATGATTTTCCCCCAGAATTAATATCCAACTAGCCAACCTATTGTTAGCCAGGTCATGTTGTTTTCCCTTTGTAAATATTGGCTTAACTTTTTTTTCCAGTCCTCTATAACTTTTCCAGTATTCCAAGATTTGTTACATGTCAACTTGATTGGCTCAGTGAGCTCAGTGGCTAATTCTTTCAAAACTCTTGGGTACAAGTTATCTTGTCGGGCAGACATAAAAATGTTTAATTGTAGTAGCTGCAATTTAGGTAGTTGGGTAGTTACAGAAAATTCCCAGTTTAAATGGACAACTGCATTAACTCTTGCCAAGGCGGAGCTTCTTGGTCAGCAAAAACGTATCCACAAATATAAACACTACAGACCCCACTGTGACATGAATTCCTACAGGACCATTATACATCTCATCATGTTCCACTCTAAGTGTCATGCATATTTTTACAACATTGTCTTTGCTAGCATGAACACAGAAAAACAAAGGACTGGAAGGGATCTCCTGGTTTCATCATCAGCCAGTTGCATTTATATATAGAGAGAGAGAGAGGGAGAGGGAGAGAGAGAGAAGCGTTATCCTCTACAAGCAAATCTTCCTTGGGAAGACGAGAGAAAGAAAGAACCACAAGAACGGTATTAGACACATAGCTTAACACAATTGTGGAAGGAGCTTCGATGAGGATGACTTAAGATTCCAGTCTAGGCTAGACCCTCTGAAATTGCTAAGCTATGCTTTGTGCACAATGGTAAGCTGGGAAGTCAGGAGAAATATGTGGTTATCTCGCATCTTTCTGTCTTCACCTAAATTCTGCCAACAGGGGCTGGATTGGCTCCTAAGCAAGTTAGAGCAGTATTAAATCTGCTTTAACACGTACCTACTTTTAATGGATTTTTTAGTATTTTCCTAATCCTGCCATGAAGGTAGGTTGGCAGAGAAACATGTTGATAGATGACCTAAAACTGGCAAGGGATTCTGCAAATTCCCCTATATCACGAGAATCATCAGGTGCCCGGCGAAGGCAACTTTATGGAATATGGGCTCAAGTTCTAGCCCAGTAACATAGCCCTGAATGATTATACTTTGCAACAATTTCACTTTCCACAACCTGCAATTTTGTCATATTAATTTTCACTTGCTTAGTTGTAGAGATGAAAAGTAGAAAAGATCCTGATGTAACCTGACAACAAAAATTTCAAAAAGTTTTTTTATAGATTGACACACAATACAAAAACTTCATGATTCTGATTTGATTCAATATAATCCCCCTGGGTCAGAATCCAATCTTGTACTCATGCCCTTTACTTCATTTGCAAGTAAACACAGTGAATCCGATGGAATTACTCACAGAGTAAGGTACTGTGATAGTGAGGAAAATGGATATATGTAAAGTCTCTCATAGACACATTTAAATAAAACAATTTATGTGTTCATTTCTGAAAAGGAAAGCCTCAATTACTGTTCAGAATTTCCATTTCAGTCTTAATTAAACTTGTCTTTGGCCATAGGTGACAAACACAAGTTAATCAATTGACATATTCCGAATACTAAAATTATCTACAATCAGATCATATCAGAAAGTGCCTTTATGTTTCAGTAATTCCAATAGTGCTGTAGCCGGGAAGTTAAAAATCAAATGGAAAAAACAAAATGCATGCAAATCAAGGCATATTATCAATCGGAAAAAAATCTATTTTTATTCTGTGAAGATAGTGGGTGAGAAAAAATATATCTGCTAAGAAATAGACCAGACATTTTAATAAGAAGGAAATACTGAGTTGCTTTGTCCTAAAATCTCAGTGGAGCAAAGCCTGATGGTTTAACCATGGCATGTGGGTTGCAGCCCAAGAGAGCTACAGAGAAAATTTGGAAGCTTGTGTCAAATTTCCTGCTCTCTGTATAGCTTTGGCCTAGGCCTCAGCAGAAGTCTCCAGGGATAAAATGATGTACTGCAAAATAACAAGCTGCCTGACATTTTGAAATGCCTTAACCCCTGGCTTCCCATCCACCTTTTAGCCCTTGCAGCCTTTCCTCTTACCACTTAGAGCAGTGGGGTGTATGATCTGAGACTTCATTGTAAAGAAAAAGTCCCCGTCCCTTTGTCCTTGTGGTAATTAATCAGCAATGACTCTTTGCTTAGTTAATAACACTTCCTGCAATACATTCTGTAATCCCAGTTATTGTACAGAAGGTTCTTAATGGTTTAGTGCCCCTTCTGTGTGGGGGGTAGGAAGAGAGGGTGTTTGTGGGACTACACGTGGGTGCTAGTAGGTTGTAATGCAGGATCAGGACCTATGTGTTAAAGCATTTGTTTTTTCTGTAAACGAAGAACATCGACTTGACAACAATAAACAAGTCCTCTGGAATTCACAAACATGCTCCAAACATGAATGGATTTGAAGCCAAACTGCCAAAATCATGAAAGAAATAGTATTTCCTATTCTTCTCATAGGATTCAGATTGATAACTGTTATTAGGTAGCCAGACTCAGACACTGAAATAACTTCATCTCCAAACCAAAAGGTTTGCTTTCCTTCCAAAGCAGAGAACTATGTATCATTGTGCAAGTAACGGCTATCAAACACTGCAGGCATCACCTCTGCTATCCCAAGTCTCAGTGTTGCCTCGTTCTAAAAAGTCAAAACACCAAGGTGTTCAAGAAACCCTCTTATACATTATGTACTAAATGACTTAATTGTACTAGCAAAGAGATAGAACCTATTAAATATACTTTCTCCTGTAGTAGTTTACAATCATGAATTCTCTCACAAGCATCACCGTTCAAAACCTGGCAATTACTCCATTATTTAGGGCAGTGTTGCATAATGGAATGCACTGAATGCTACATTTTTCATTTGTTCTGTCCTGTACCTAGCAAAATGGGAGTCTTGGCCCAGGACTGGGCTTTTAGGCACCACGGTAAATGATAATAAATAACAATCATTATAAGTACCAACATGCTGCAAATAACACAGTGAAATTAATTTTAACCTTCAACTAATAATTGGGCTTGGTCTATATTTAAATTGAGGTCTACATAGCTACAGGTCTTTGGACTGTGCAAAATAAAGACCCTCGAGTGGCCTAAGTATGCCAACCTAAACCCTGAGGTAGACACAGTGAGGTCAACTGAAGAATGCTTTCATCGCCACAACCACTGTTGCTCAGAGTTTGGCTTCAAATCTCTTCCATTGTTGTAGGTGACATCTACACTATGGGGATATGCTGGAATACTTCCTGTGCTGAGATAGTCCCCATAATGTAGATATGGACTTTTTAATGGACACCACCATACACTTCGTTTTTCTCCTATTGAACAAGTGGCGAGCAGATAGGTTAGTGTTGTGGGATTTTTTGTTTTCCTGGCATTACCCTTCCAAGGATGAAGTCTGTGGATGGCATATGACATAACTCAAAGCAGTTCTTTCACCTTTTTTTCCGTCTCTCCCTTTTTATTAAATCCCAGAATCACACCTTTTCCCAGCAGAGCCGTAAATTAAATTTGTCTTCTGGGAAAGTTTAAAAAAAGGTTAGAATTTCACAATCTTAACACTGTGCCCTATAGGAAGTCAAAATCAGGCTAAACCAACCAACTAACCAACCAACAAACCTTTTTATGAATGCTCAATCAAATCTGTTATGACTTTGTTTTGCAGCTGAACAAAATACTTTTGCTTACCAAAAATATGGCTCTTGACCAAAATGATTAATTGTGGCTTTCTGGTCAATAAAACACTAAATAAAATGAAGAATGAGACCATAATGTGGCTGAAACTCCCCGGTGGCATTTATTTATTCATTCATTTCCTTCGTTTTTTAATTGCTTTTGATTAAAAATGTGATTTTACTTAATATGCCATGAATTAAAAAAATTGAAAGGCTATTAGCATTAAGTTAGCATGATTGCCATGAATAATGTTGAAAGTACCTCTAATAGAGTTGTTTCAATGGTTTCACGTGTTCTGGATGAAAAATGACACTTATCAAACATTTGATCTGATGGGTAATATATTTATTGAGAAGCAAAAGATTAAATGGCAAGGAAATCCATTTTGATCAGACTCTGTAATGTTCTGTGTATGTGTTACAAATAACCCTATTCCCAAGTGAATTCCTTCCAATTAGATTTGTTTTATTGCTATTATTTTTATTATTACTTTAGCTCTGAAACCATGTGACCATAACATCTTGAAAACAACATTAATAAAACCATCTTCATTTAAACAAAAATCAAGTATTTTCCTCTCCCCACACTAGGCCAAAAATAAAGTTTTCCTGCACTACAGCATTCAGAGAATGTTTGTTAAATTAAGCTTCTGTAGCTTAAGCACATCATTTGTAATAACATTTTTAGGATATCAACCCACACATTTCTGACTAATGTTTCATTTAAAATTACAACAATTGATCTAGCACAAGCATCTGGGTTCTTAACATATGGGTGACAAAAGCTGGAAACTTTCTACTACATTGATCATGCTCTGCCAAAAAAAGAAACTGATCAGATGTAAATACAAACTAACATAAAAATTCTTTTTTTAAAGGTTTTGAACTCTAAGCCATCTAAATAGCAAAGAGTTTATGATTGCTGTTTTATTTAAAAAGGAAAAAAAAGTCTGCAGAAATAGGCTTTGTATGTTGCAAATCTCCATTTTGGCAACCCAAAGAGGGAATATAAGCTTAAAGGCCTGAATTTAACAAACCTAATTATCAAGGCTTAATTAGTACCAAGGGTAAAGCTTCATGGAACACCTGCAGACTTAATTTATGTCCTGACAGAGAGGAACAAGTGTTAATGGGCTGTATTTATGTTAATACCTGAACCTCAGAGAGCCAGTGGGATAAAACAGACTATGCACTAGTTTTCTGTTTCAAGCTACAGAACAAACATAAAAGATTTTAATCTTAATATTAGTTTGCACATAAGTCCTCAGGGAAAGTCTAGATCTATTTAAACTTTAAAATTGGAGATGCAGAATCCCAAGGTGGGGGGGAGGAAAGGAAGCTAATTTGGAAATTGGTGAAGAAAATATCAAACCAAACAGCTTTGGTGGACATTTTCTAAGCACACTATGTACAGTTATGGGTCTTTCACATCCTCTTATTTTCTGAGGCAAACGGTGCTTTTTGGCACACAAACTCAGATTTTCACGTGTCTAACTCTGACTATAACTTTTGATACATTCATAGAGGTCAGGATGGGAGTGCCTGAGAGTAAGTGTAGTACTTTGAGTGCCTTGCCTCTTCACATTTAGACATATGGGACATACTCCCAGTTGCCAACGGGCTGACCTCCTGGGCTTTGGAAACATTCTAGAAACCAGTGTCCATTATTAAGCACATGGCACCATTTTAGGGTATTGATGTTCCAAGAACAGCTTTTCTGCTATACTTCGGTGGATGCAGGGGCCATCTGATTCTCTAATGCGGGAGCATCTTCCCCTACTTTTTTTCTTAAGTCAACACTCTGGAGTTAGGATTTTATTGCAGATTGTCATCAAAGCTGCATGGTTTATAATGCTGTTGCAACTATGCTGGTTCTTCTTCACTCCTGGTACAGTGTGTCAGGATGGATCAAGACCTCAGTGTCCCAAAGAAAAAAAGACTGGGCTTAAACAATGTGTTCCTAGTGGTAGGTACCCATACCCAACGTATCCTTTTTCTCAAGAATGATCACTTCACCCCTGAACTTCTGCTTAATGTGTCAAGCTTTTACAAGTAGGGTTGCCAGATGGTCTCCAAAAAATATTTTTTGGTTGAGCAAAAAATAAAAAAATAACAATAAAAATAAAAGGAACGCGGGATAAGTGATGATCCCAACCCCGCCTCCCAGCTGGGACACACAGCCTGGGAAGCGGGGCCACGATTGGCGCTGGGAGCCTGTGATTGCACAGAAGCCTGGCAGAGGCGGACTCCCAGCCACTCCCCCACCCCCGCCAGGCTTCTGCACAATCACAGGCTCCCAGCACCTATCGTGGCCCCACGTCCCAGGCTGAGTGTCCCAGCTGGGAGGCGGGGTTGCGATCATCGCTTATCCCACGTTCCTTTTTTTATTATTATTATTTTTTGCTCAACCAAAAAATATTTTTTGGGAGACCATCTGGCAACCCTACTTGTAAAAGCTTTACACATTAAGCCCCTCTGGGTGCTTCTGAAGTGCCCAGAGCGGCGATGGCAGCCCTGCCTCCCAGCTGGGACTCCCCACCTGGTAGCGCTCTGGGCGCTTCAGAAGCCTGGCGGGGGCGGGGGAAGTGGCTGGGACTCCCACCCACACCCCGCGCCCCGACAGACTTCTGCGCAATCACAGGCTCCTAGTGCCGATCGTGGCCCTGCCTTCCAACCACTCTCCCCACCCACGTTAGGCTTCTGTCCAGTGCGCAGCTGGAAAAATCAGAGAATACCGGACATTGTACAAAGAGCGCAAATACCGGACTGTCCAGTAGAATACCGGACACCTGGCAACCCTATTTACAAGCTCAGATAGGCATCAGTGATTCCATACCATCCTGTTGATGGACATCTGACCATTAAGGCATGCGATCTACCACTTGATTAACATCTCCAGCTCTGTAGGTGTGGAAGTTGTTGAAGGAAAAGCAAACTGCCAACTTTTGCAGGTCTGCTTTGGGGTAGGCCAAATATAGTCCCAATTGACAGGTTTTAATGGGCAGTTTGGGGTTGACTAACGAGGAGGCAAGAGCTTGGTTCAGCAGTCTAAGAGAATGAACCAGAGTCTGTCTGCTCAATAGCCAGAGGAGTAAGTAAGCCCCTACTCCCTCCCGTCTGGGAAAAGGGGAGAACCGATGAGAATCCCCAACTAAGGGAAATCTGGACTCTTGGGGCCATGCCCTAAACTTAAGGACTTGGTTAGAGAGTGGTTTGAAGTTCCTGGGACAGGAACATGGGGAGATAGCACCTCCCTTTTCCTCTTGCTTACTCAGCGCCCTAGTCACTAGGCTGCACAGCCACCAGGGACCTGGCCACACAGTCTATAACTTCTTGTGTTTTATAAATACATCTAATCTTTGCTGAAAGACCCCAGTATTGAATCACATTTATGCCTTTGCTTGTTTACATAGCCCCCTACCATCAGAAATCCTTTCTTCCTGTAGGTACTTACAGACCATAATCTAGTCACTACTTAACATTATTTGTAATATATAAATAGACTGAATTTATCAGCGTAAGACAGGCTGATCTGACCTCAAATAATTCTTTTAATTATTTTCTGAACTGTTTCTTTATTTCATCTTTCTTCATGTGTGGACACCTGTAGTGAATGTACTCTCCGGTGATGGTCTCACCAATGTTGCATACAAACATAATGCCACTTCTTTACTCCTCTTTGAAATCCCCCTATTTATACATCAGATGACTGCATTAGTCCTCTTAGCCACAGATGTATGTAACCCATCCCTATATCACATAAAACACAGATTTATTGTTTTATACAATTTACCAAATTATGTAATCCACTAGATTCCTTAAAGCATCAATTATTATAAGTAGGGACAAGTTGATTATTCACAAGTAACATATTTCACAAATTCTTCTTTTATTTCTCTTCATAAACTGTCAGCAAAATAACCATAAAGGTTTTCAGATTTAATTGAGATTCAGAATTATTCATAAATTTATCCTGCAAAAATCTTTGCAAATATTCACAATGCACACTGTGCTTGCTAGTTACATCAATCAAGCAATATTGTTTGTCCTTTCAGATCAGATATACTACAGGTCAAATCCAAGAAGGAGTCTAACTACTACTGATGTCACTTGGCATTAAGTGCATAAATATTTTTGAAGATCTGGACCTATGGGACCAACCAATACACTTGAACTGCACCATACTAAAATTTAATATACTGTTTGAACTACATGAGAGACTATTCAAGGTTAAATTTTGTTCCTTTGTGAATATTCATACTAGGGAGTTCAAGTCCTCAAATGCTCCAGGGAATGAAACACAAAAGAATAGAAAACACATTTAATTCAAAATTCTCTTTTGAACTCACACAAATATTAGCGTAAAACATTTTTTCAATTGTTGGCATGGTTTTAATTCTATATAACCAGAGCCACGGGAACTGGCCCTGGAACAAGATGCACCATTTAGATATGGGGTATGTCTACACTGCAATTAAAAACCTGTGGTTGGCCCTTGCCAGCCAACTCTGTGTTGTGGCGCTCAGGCTAATGGACAGTTTAACTGAGGGGTAAATGTTTGGACTCTGCAAGGTGGGAAGGTCTCAGAGCCCAAACTGCAGCCCAATGCTCAATGTCTACACCAAAATTAAGCATCCCTTTTGGCTCTAGCAGCAAGTGCCAGAGTTAGATGGCACCGGACATTCACAGGAGTCTAACTCCAGTGTAGACAAAAAGAGCTGTGAACTTCTGTTCTGTTGCACTGGGCAGAGAACTAAATTGCTTCATTTCTTTTAATGGAGCATCTTACTCCTTATTTTGTATCAAGTCAGTTGATGAATGTTATTGGCCCCAGATCCAAGAATCCTTGCACTTGCTAGCCCGCTCCCCCACTTTCTCAAAGGAGAGAGTGTCCACCAACAGGTCCCTGCTCAACTCACCTTAAAACAGAGTCACAGTCAGAGCAGGATTAACTAGGGAATTAGGGATGTAAAATCTCATTGAATTGGTTAACCTGTTAACTGACTGAAGGGGGCGCAGGTGGGAGGGGGCACTCCAGCTCTGCTGGGCTGGAGCAGCCCCTACTTGCCAAGGCCGGGCTGGAGCAGTCCTTCCTCCCCCGCCGCAGGCAGGGGCTGCTTCACCCCAGCCAGGCACCTCAATCCTTGCGGGGCGCCCGGACTCCAGACACCAGAGAAGCCTATGTCTGAGGGGGTCCTGGGTTCGCTGCAGACGGGCTGCTCTGGACAACTAGAGAAGCCTCTGTCCCTCTACCTGTGGTAGGTGGGGAGATGCTCTAGCCCCCACCAGTTAATAGTTAACAGGATGCAGTTAACATCACCCTTTAAGGGAGATGCTTATGGGTTAACCGATTAACCTCTGACATCGCCATGGGCAATAGGAAAGGAGACCTTTCTACTATTTCCCTGCATAGCTGAAGAAGGGTCTGTGAAAATCTATCCTCTTCTGCTTTAGCATGGAGGTGTGACAATGGTTTTACTGTCACACACGCTGGGGCAGGGTCCCTATTTCTACTCAAGAGACAGTACTGCAACTCCAACTCCCTTTAATGAATTTCCCCTTATTTTTGAACATCATCAGCCCAACTCCTCTGTAACGGCGCCTTCTTCAAGCTTAGTTTTTATCTTAAATCAGCCCTTCATGACAAAGGTTGCAGTTTTTAATGAGGAGGGCCCATTTATGAGAACCCAAACTGCTTCACAGTAACATTAACTTTGAAAAGGAGGAAGACGGAATTATTTTTCCAGCGGTCCATAAGGAAAGTCAGTCCTACCACTCCCTCCACCCACTTTCTCCAACAAGAGACCATGCACTATGTATTTTAATGTTTCTCCTTTTCCTACATTTTCTTGTACTCCCTTCTAAAGTATTGACACTAAGATTTCTTCTCCTCCTGCCTTTTCTTGGTACAGGCAGTCCCCGAGTTAGGCGGCTCCGACTAATGTCGGATCCGCAGTTACGAACGGGGCTTTTCTCGCCCTGGAGGACGGGAGCGGCGGGACGCCCAGATGCGCCGCGGTCCGCCGCCCCCGTCCTCCGGGGTGAGAAAAGCTGTTCCCTGTCTCCCTGGTCTGCAGGGAGACGGGGAGCAAACCCTTGGAGCACGCCCGCAGCGGGACAGCCCGGGCGCGCTTGAGCTGTCCCCCTGCGGGCGTGCTCCACGGCTTTGCTCCCCGTCTCCCGACCAGCAGACCAGGGAGATGGGGAGCAAAGCCTCGGAGCACGCCCGCAGTGGGACAGCCGCGGCGCGCCTGGGCTGTCCCGCTGCGGGCGTGCTCCACGGCTTTGCTCCCTGTCTCCCTGGTCTGACCAGCAGACCAGGGAGATGGGGAGCAAAGCCTCAGAACACGCCAGCAGTGGGACAGCCGTGGCGCGCCTGGACTGTCCCGCTGCCCGTGTGCTCTGCGGCTTTGTTCCGCGTCTCCCAGGTCAGCAGACCAGGGAGACGGAGCAAAGCCGTGGAGGACTTGGGCGGTCCCGCCACCCCCGTCTCCATGGTCTGCTGGGGGGGGGTGCAGCTAGTACCCCCCCTCCCCCCAGCAGACCAGGCTTTTCTTGCCTACCCCTGGGGTAGAGCAGCTGGGGGCTGCCGGGTTGGTCCTGCAGCGCCGCTCCGGACCAACCTGGCAGCACTCTAACTGCTCTGCCCCAGGCGTCCCCAAGTCAGCCGCTGCTGAAACTGACCAGCGGCTGACTACAGGAAGCCCGAGGCAGAGTTGCTCTGCCCCAGGCTTCCTGGAATCAGCCGCTGATCAGTTTCAGCAGCAGCTGACTTGGGGACGCCTGGGTTTCTTAAGTTGAATCTGTATGTAAGTCAGAACTGGCATCCAGATTCAGCCGCGGTTGAAACTGATCAGTTTCAGCAGCGGCTGACGTCAGTTCCGACTTACATACAGATTCAACTTAAGAACAAACCTACAGTCCCTATCTTGTACGTCACCCGGGGACTGCCTGTAATGAATGTTGATCTCACCAGCACTGCCACTCACCCCCTCTGATGCACAAACTGTCAATGATTTCCAGAGCCTGCTCTTTCTTATTGTCACGGGCATCGGTGAAAATGTCACCAGGGCTGTTTGCACAGCTGTGAAAATAGGGTTTCTTATAGGGTATTGTTACAGTGTTGTCAGCTGAAAAGTGTTGCAGACCCCGATATGACAAATGGCAAGGATTTGCATTGTCCTGTGGGAGCCCAGCCTCTAGCTTGAACTTATTTTGCCCGAGGACTAATTTTCCAAGATTGCATGAGGTGCTTTAATAGCTTTAGCCAGCTGAGTTAATGCTCAACATGAGACCATCTTTACATTCTCTCAACTTGGTAACTAGTTCCAGTGTAAATCAGAGCAGCCCTCAGGCTTTTCCAACATACATCCAGAGTTTCACAATCCCTAGGTGTCACTTCAACCACCTGAGGGATGATTCAACCTCCTGCTCAGGCTACGTCTAGACCAGTGTTTCTCAAAGTGTTCCGCGGAAACACTTTCAGAAACATTTTAACTGGCTGCTCTGGTTTGTTTTTGTACGCTTCCATCGCGGCTCCCATTGGCCCTGTTTCATCCTTTGCAGCCAAGGGGAGCCGCGGAAGCGGCGTGGGCCAGGCCACTGCTTCCCGCAGCTCCCCTTGGCTGCCAAGTATGAAATGGAGCCAATGGGAGCCGCGAGACTCTGTGGCCGTAGCACCAGTACATAAAAAAACTGAGGCGGCCAGTTAAAGTGTTTTTGAAAGTGTTTCTGTGGTACACCTTTCAGAAACTCTGGCCTAGACTGCAGGCTTCTTGTGCAAGCAGCTTTTATTGGAAGAGACCTTCCACAAAAACTTCTCGCACAAGAGCGCGTCCACACTGCAAAAGCACATTGAAAATGCGATGTGCTTTTGTGAAAGAGAGCGTCCAGACTGTATGGACGCTCTCTCGAACGTAAGCACAGAATGGCCACCAGGGGACCTGTGCCTTTTCCTCTTTCCTCTTTTTGTGCAAAAACCTCCTCTTTCCTGTCCACACACACCTTTTTGCAAAAGAACTCTTTTGCAAAAAGGCTTCTTCCTCATAGAAAGACGAATATGTTCCTTTGATTTTTGTGTGCAAAAATGCGCTTGAGGTGTGGACGCTCCATGAGTTTTGTAGGAAAAATGGCTGTTTTTCTGACAAAACTCTGTAGTGTAGACATAGCCTCGGAGATGCTTGCTTCACTATGGCATTTTTGTGACACCCCAGTGGAGAGGATGAAATCCATTGGCTGGGTGGCTACTTTATACAATATTGGTAGTGATGTGAAACAGCCAAAAGGGACCCCTTTTTTGTTTAAATTATTTAAGGAATGCAGAACTATTAGGACAGCTGAGGACAGTGCAGGGCACTTCCTGAATTCCCCACATGATTACTGTGACAACGTAACTTGTGGTCATTCTGACATATCATCAGCACAGCAAAACTGTTATGAGTTGTTGGCAGCTAGGATCTCCTGACTCATTACTGAAACTCTGCTACTGACTGACTGTGACTATGGACTCATCTTTTAAACTATTGCTAAATCTCAAACATTGGTAAACATTGGTGAATGACAGTTTCAAAATGCTAAACCAGACAGTCAGCAAAGGCTGGAGTTACAAAAGGAACAAGACCACCAGCCTAGACATACCTCCTTTCTCTCTGTACCTAGGTTTCCCCATCTGAGAAAATATGGAGAATAATGCCAATCCTATAGGGGAGTTGTGAAGGTTAATTAGTTAATTTCTGCATGCATTTTAATAAATGTGTGCTAAAGCACCAATTAAATTACTAATGGTAATATCCTCCAATCTTCATAAATGGTCATTTCCTAAATTGATCTGCAATTGAGGTTTGATAAAAAGAGAAAGAAAAACAAAAAGAACAAAAGTAAAGAAGACGATTAACAGACTTTTCTTGCTATTTTTATCAGGCAAGTTCATATCTCTTGTAAGAAATGTTTGTACCTGTGACAAGTTCATCAGACATTGAAAAGTGGTTTTCAAAATCGGATATTACACATAAACACAGATCTAATACCTATGATCATTATGGAAACAATTCAGCCAAAACCACATTGATTTTTTTTTCATGAACAGCAATAATATTGACGTGTAACACAAGTTCTCACACATGCACACACACGCATAAGTGTTCTCGTAAACCAACACTAGCATAGTGTTACGGGAAGAATAGGGTTTCGGCCGCAGGGCTTACATGCGTAGGATTTTACAGTGTGTTTTCCTTTCGGTCGCATACCCACATTTAAGAATTATGTGTTGTTGGTGTATTTTTGTAGAGCTGGCTGGAAGATGATAAAACGGAAACAACCCATTAATCAGATACATTCTCAATGAAAATTCTGAGAATTAAATTACAAATCCTGGATGAATTTAGTCATCAATTTCTCAAAACATCTGTGGCATGGAAAACAGGAGTTCTTTTTGAGGTCTAAAAGGTCAACCTCATAAGTTTCTAAAAAGCACAAACAATACTTGTCATTCACATTTTCTGTCACATCTCTTCTTTCCTTAAGCTCTCTTCTGATTTCATTTAATCCTACTTTAATATGGCCCTCTCCTCCCTCCTTCAGCCTGTCCTACAGAATCACTCATGCTGAAGAAACACAAGTAGGTTGTGCAGCTATGGTGCCCAGGCTGGTCCCTGGACACATGAACCAATTTGTTGCATGCAAAAAGAAACAGAAGAGCATTCTGGTTGTGCTGAAGATTAACAACTCAAACTGTGGCAATAATATTGAAATTTGTACAGGAGACAGCGATCTTCAAGATACATGTATTTCTTGTTAGTAAGAATAATGAACCTAAAGAAGAAGAATTTTAAAAAGAAGTCCTAGGGCTTGATTTTCCATGTGATCTAACATCAATGAAAATGAATAGCTGTTTTGGTTCAGTACTTACAATTGTTTAGGGGTCATCTATTGCTCAGTAGGATCAAACAGGGATGAGTTTGGATATATGGGACTTTCATTTTTGCTTCATTAACATTTCTATTTTCTTGTTTGAATATTTTTTTTTATGATTTGGAAAATGGTGTCCCAATTTAATTTAGGTTCCGCCTCCTAAATTTGACATGTTTTGGGTATTGGGGAAGAGGGAACTACAACTGAAAGGGTGGGGGCAGGGGAAGTGGAATCTATCCATTCTTACATTTTCAGATTTTGGACTTAAAAAAAATCCTTACGACTTGAAATATTTCCCATGCTTGCTTGAAAATCCATAAAATGAACAATTGCTCATCAGTGTATGAGTTATGTATGCAAAATCCCCTGCACACAAAACTGGGCCGATGGATGACTGAAGACCTATACCATTCGTTAAGTTTCCAACTCTGCATGTGCCAAAGAAATGAAGGGTAAAAATGACAGAATGAAGACAAGGTTCCAAGTCACTACACTGTAGAGATGGGTGTAATCTTTTTTGAAGGGAATATTGTGGCTGCACTTCAGTACTGGAAAGTTGTTACTGAGGCTGCAACTAACCTTAAGATGTTGGACTTCCAGGAGAAAGAAAATGGTCAATAAGGAGTACATAAGAAAAGGAGAAAATAAGAATAAAAACCTCTAACAACAGAACATAAGCTTTTCTACCATTTATTTTTAATTATCAGAGGTTAAGCAAATGTTACTATGTTTTTGTTACATTTTGTTTTATCGACAGGGTATATGTTTTAATTATATGGAATCAAATAAGGAAGGAGTAAATAGAGGGTATATTATGAATAAGATGTATAAGCTTTAGCAGACACAGTAAACATATAGACACTGTCTTCCTGTACACATGGGAGTGCTTACTTAAAATGAAACTCCAATATACCTTTGACTAATGAAACTGAGTCAGCACTCTTAGCCCAAAATAGTAGTTGAGATGCCCGTGAGTTAACATGCAAGTTCTTTACCAAACACTACAAACATTACGGGGCAACTGAGATCCTTATTGTCTTGAAACATTGAAAACAGCAGGTTTCCAGGAACTGTCTGTTTTTAAAAGAAGAGTTTGGAAGTGTTCTTTCACCTCTTAGATGGTCGTGAGCTGCCTGTAATTACAGACACGTCATTTCTAGATGTAGGCACTCAAAGGCCTAAGGCAAAATATTGTGCACATTGGATCCTTTTAGCAAGGTTCTTCAGGGACTCTGACAACAACTACAATAGTACACTTGGCAATTACAGGAAGCTTTATATTTTCAGGGTACTATACACACTTTAATTAATCGTTATATGCAGTGTTGTTGTAGCCATGTTGGTCCCAGGATATTAGAAAGACAAGGTGGATGGGGTAATATATTTTATTGGATCATCTGCTACTGGAGAAAAAAGGCAAAGTTTTTGAGCTTATACAGAGTCTTCTTCAGGTCTGGGAAACATACTTCAAGATGGAAGAGACTGTTTAGCATAAGTAACTATTTATGCTGTTCCATCTTGTATTTAGTGGTATGTAAGCTTGGAAGCTTGCCTCTTTCATCAACCAAAATTGTTCAGAGAAAAAAAAATTACCTCACTCATGTTGTATTTCTAAACTCTAAGTAATCCTCACATCATCATTATAAAATATTGCCATCCTCTTTTTACAAATGGGCAAAATGAGGTACAAGGAGTTAAACTGGTTACTCTTTGGCCACATAGTGAGTGGGGGCAGAAAGGGAATTAAAATTTTGGAGTTCCGGATTCATGACCCTACACTTAGTTCCGTAAATCAAATTTCTCTGTTATACTATATTTATCCTTGGTTTTTCTGTCTCCCCTGATGGAAAGCAAAGATAGGGCTCACCAGTCCCTGCTTTCCTAAATTCTGTGATTTACATTAAAAGGCTACATTCTAAAGCATGCATGAATGGTAATATTGGTTCCTCAACTTTCATCATAGCCACAGTTTCATGGGCAGCATTCCCTGCAGCCTCAGCCAACCACCATACAACTACACAGCCAAGATAAGATAGACACCACAAAGATAGCACAAAGCTACCATTCGGCTCCTTGCCTTGGATTCTGTGCCACATAAAATTCAGCTGGATCTGAGACCTGGGGCCAGCATCTTTCAAAGGCCACAGAAGGTGAGAGTTTTCATTATGAATACTAAGTTTGACAGTTTATTTCATATTCCACTTATTCAAAGAATTCTGCTTCTACCAATAAGCACCATCCCTTGTCTACTTTAATCTCTTTTGTTGACTTATTAAAATAGAGTAGCTGAAGTCAACGCGGGGTCTTGCGAGTGGTAAGGTCAGCGGGTGCCACTCTGTCATTGACGCTGGCTAACTCTTCTCATACTGGTGGAGAACCAGCATCGATGCAAGAGTGCTCGGACATTAATTTATCACGTTTGAGCAGATAAATTAATGATAAATGACACAATGAATTGATCACTGCAGTGAATTGATCCCTGGATATAGTAGAGACGAGCTCCCAGACAGTTTCAGCATTGCTTGGGCTTAGGGCAGAAACTGAGAAGGGGGCGCCCTTCCTCCCTCACCTCCCTTACCTACTCACACTTTGAATTTCTGCAGTGTTTTTGATGCTCAAGTTCTGCCATACGGGGGCAGGAGCGTACTGGCAATCAAAATAGGCCTGGGAAATGGGTTGAGAATGGTCCTCCCCATGACGTCACCCCTGCGTGCTCATCAAGCTCCGCCCCCTGTGTCATGTCCAGCACGCAGCACAGGCAGTGGGTCGGGCTCTGCGTGCCGCATACAGCGCGGACGCAGAGCCGCTCAGAGTGAGGGGCAACGGTGTGTGGACACAACAGCCCACCGGGAAATTCCTAGGATCCGGCCGGGCTAGTCTGCCCTTACCCATGGGGCTGGGGCAGAAGCTGAAGCCCAACCCTCACTGCCCAGATCTGAAGCCTAAGCCCCACCAGATGGGACTCCTTGTGACATGTGTACCTGGAAAATTGCCTTGCTTGTTGCTTGCTACCCTGTAATACTGGCCTTAGTTCCGAAGAGTTGGGAAATAACATTTTCTGCCATGAGTAACCGTTTTTTCTCTCTCCCTTCCAACTTCTCAGTAATCGGAGGTTGTACATCCTAACACACTTCTGCTCCTTTTTTAACATTTTCCCTCAGATCCACTCCGTAGCAGCACCCTCTATATTTCTATATGGCTTACATCCAAAACATTTCAACATTTCATTCACAGCAAATTTTTGCAGCTATTACAAACACCAGAAAAATGATGTCTGTAGAGGAAATGGTTGAAGAGACTTAATTGAAAAGGTGTGAGAGGGGGGGCAACAAAATTAAGAAGGTTACTAAATGATTTTTTTCAAAAAGTCACCCAAGTAAATAACTTTATGATACACAGTGTTAGTCTTTAACCCCTCCACATTATTAAATGTGTTAAAATAATACATTAGAATATTTTGGATACGGATAAAGAAATCAAACCAATCTGAGAAAGGGAATGACACAAAGAAGTCTTCATGTTTATCCTAAATTAGCTCCACTATATCCACATTTAACAAACAATAAGGGAACTGTAGGATATGTCATCAAAATGTTTCAGCCTTAACTCTGAAATGTTCCTTGCATATTTGGACTTAGGTCAATGCCTTCATATTAATTTGACTATCATAAATTGTAATACTTAGTGGTTTTATTCTTAGTGATAATTCTTAATGGTTTCACAAAGCTTTTATACGAAGCAGGCTTGTATTGACTATAACATCTGCTGCTTTCAAAATCTAAAAATGCAGAAGAGGTAGAAGCTAAAGGAGAAGAGTAATTCTTCACACCAAAACAAAACAAGAGTACTATGAAATTTGTGAGACAGGGCAAGAGAGATGTATAGATACAGTGCTATGGCTTTTAGAGGTACCATGAATGATGTTTGAAATATTTAGTGCACTCTAACATGATAAACATACCATAGCAACATAGAGATGCCAGATATTTATCCTGGACACACACTCTTGTAAGATTCACACTGGAACCAAGCAAGAAGTAGAGCCACTTCTTTTATACTCAAGAAAACAAAAGGATGCTTATCAAGAGAAAACTGTGAAATGTGAAGGCAAAACTCACAGCATTAGTTTCTGCTATTGAGACTTGACTCAACTCCTACCTAAAGTTTATAGTGAGATTATGATTGACTTCAATGAAAGCTGGATCAATGCTTATGCTGTCATCACTGATGTTTCTAATACTGAATTTGCTTAATTTCCTTTGTCTCCCTTACAGAGACTTGAAATTAAGGTGCGGGATGGTGTCTGCAACAGCGGCATCAAAACCCTAGACTACAGATTATAAAAAAATATACAAAAAGGATGAGGTTCATAAATGATTACATCATTAATATCCATGACTGGGGTTTTATGACTATTCCTGGTGCAAAAACTGGGGCTCACCACACATCAAGTTTCTAAACATTGCTGAACATTATTGTTTTCAAAATCTTTCATCTAAAAGTCTTAAATACACACCAAGATAATATTCTTGTTAATTTGATAGCTCAACGAGCTAAGAGATATCTCCCTATAATTAGCCTCTAATCCCCCTCACCTATGAAATTTACATTTCATGTTGTCAATGTCCTTAGAAGAAGACAAAACCTTGCATTCAGAATCGTTTCTCATTTTTCATGCTCTGGAGCTCCTTCTTGACCACTTCAGTAGAGAAGGATGTTACACAAAAGAGACAGGATTGCTGCTAATGACAGGCAATAGTTCAATATTTTATACCACCTTAAAAAGTTTCAGTAACAGAAGGTGTTCTCACATTAATTCTTTGCATCAATTATTGACAGAGAATTTAATTTAAAGGCAACTCGTCAGTAACCTAGGGGTACTGTTTTAAATAATTTATAATTGCTGCATGGGTGTAATCATATTGGTATTGATTAAGATCTACTCACTTCTAGCCGTCCAGCATGCCTTATGCTAATTAATTTTAGGGATATCACCTTTTTAACACTGTATTCCCTGGTAACAGGAACTTATTATAAAAATAATGTAATAAAGTACAATCTTTTAAAGTTCACTTGATTAGTCTTTGCTGGGCTGTTGAGAAAGTGTATTTAAATGAACATAAAACTAGACACGGAAGATAGGATATCATGAGATCCAAAAGGCAGTCTACTAATTTTGAGGTCAGAGCTAGAAAGCTCAAAGCAATAGGGATTATGTTTATATATATGAATGAAGATTAAGATAAATTTGTTATATTTTCCCTTTCCTGCAATTGCTGCATAAATCTGTGGGAATCCTCAGTGTGGCTCCATCACAGGATTGGATCCTTTCCTTGACATTGTAGAATACAGTACTTCAGGAGTGGCCAACCAGTTAGACACTAAGAGCCAAAAGAGCTGTAGATAGTAGTGCAAAGATCCACACATCCCTCCTCCTCCCTCAGGCATCCCCATCCCCCCGACTCTAACCCAATGCCTTCCCCCTTCCCCAGAGCCAGGTACCTCCAGGCCCTTCCCTTTCTAACCCAATGCCTGGATCTCACCGGAGGTGCCACCGCCATAGCCACACATTTCTCCCTCAAAGTGGACATGCGACTCTGAACGAGCCATAACCCTGAGAGCAACATTTCTGTGAGCAAAGAGCCGCATGCAGCTCAAGAGCCACAGGTTGGCCACCCCTTCAGTACTTCATTTCAAGACAAGAATGCATGTAAAGGCCAAAGCTTATGCATGAAATTTTGTCCTCAAGCCAATGGGAATTTTGTCACCAATTTCAACATAGCCAGGATATCATCCCTTGATTTTTCTAATTTCAGATGATTGTACATGCAATAATGATTATTATTGTTGTTTCAAATATAGTATAAAAAACATTTTGGGGACATACTAGACCCAAGATGTGCAGAATCAGATTCTCAGAGTAATGCAGACCCATCTGACACAATGGGAACATCTACAAGTAGCAGATTGCAGGATTGGGGTTTTAAAGTTCAAGGTCTTAACATTTTCTGATGAAGCAATCAAAACCTTCAGGCTTTGAGTTCCACTTCATGTACCTCTTTAAGGCTGGATATAATTAATCATTCTCTGCTACTCTAGATTTCCCTAGGAAGCCCACGGTAGGTAGCTCAGCAACTATCATATGCAACGGATAAAGCAGCAGCTGCAGAAGAAGGAAATACAAACACCACCAGTGAATTAATGGGTAAGTGCAAAGAATAGCACTGCAACTCTGAAAATTTGCTCAGAGGCCTAATCCTAATCCCAATCCCATTGAAGTTAATGGGCATTTTGCCACAGACTTAAGAAGGAGCTGATTCAGGTCATTTATTACTTTCTGTTGTAAGGACCATGGGGAGGAGTGTTGACATACTGAGAAAAGTCTGATGTGGAACACTGGGAGAGGCTCTACAAAAAGGATTGGGATGAGAGACAGCTGGAAGTTTTAGGACTAAAGGCAAACTCCTACTCCTGATGAAATCAATTACAATCTCTCTGCTGGTTTTAAAGAGATCTGCATTGGGCCACAAGGGTTATGGAGGATTATGAAAGAATATAACCTACATACCCAGGAATTATGAAAACAGGAGGTGGCCAACAGTATATAATATTATCTAATAAATCTACAAAATTCACTGACAAATTCTAGGTCTGATCTTGACAGATGTGAAGCAGATTCCCCAAAATACACTAAAATGGCTTCATAGACGGCAAACAACATCCAATCTCTGGATCAAAAATATGCAATATATTGCAATTATATTGACTAATGATAATTTTGTGGCTCAAAATCAAATGGAAATAACATGTAAAATATTAGTGCAAGTAGACACTTTCTCTGCAGACTTGAAGTCAATCAAAATTTCAAAATACTTGTTCTTTTTAAGTAAGTCAGTGAATGTGAAACAGTAAACTCCAGTTTATTATACTTAAAGAATTTAAGGAAGAATATATTGATCTGTCATTTATATGCTGTTAAAAAATTGAAACAAGTTCATTAGAAGTACTTAGAAGACTGATATTTGGCTCACCTATAGGACCTCAAATCCAGAGTACAGTTGGTTATATAACAAGCCTATTCTATGAGGGCGTATGAGAAATACAGGGGTGATTTGTAGTCACTCTCAATGGAAAGAATGTTCCCCCTTCACAAACTTGCAGCACCAACAGTTTTGAGAAAAGGACCAAGAACAGGACCAGTCCAGAGTCTGAAAGACCATGTTACTCCTTGAGGTGGTATGTATCTGGGGACAACATTAAGGAGCACTTTAAACTCCTGCTGCTCATACTACACCTTTGCTTTAGCTAAACAGAGACCCTCAGTCTTCGGGAGCTGTCAATCTAGCACCATCCAGAGGGGCTATAATAATTTATTTCATTTTTGAAAAAGAAAAAAACCCCTATAATTAGGGAAGCCTGCTGTTACTTTTCATATCAAGTCTAATTTCGAAAAGGATCAACATTATTGATAATCTATCTTGAATTCTGGCTTTGTTAACAAAAAATGCAACAGCTTTAAAAGATTGTGTTGAACACAGTCATGCCTGCTATTGCAAGTCTATATTTCAAACACTTAAGGAAAAAACAGTATTAAATGTACTGAATATCTCAGCGAGGGTTAAGCATTTTATGCAGGTATCAGCATCTTTAAGTTCACCTTTTAAAAGGAGCAGGTTTTTTGTTGTAAATGGCACTGACACTACAACAAGAAAGTTCATTTCACAAAGATGATTCATTAAGAAATAAAATATTCATGGCTGACAGCTTGAAGGATCACCATACAGTTTTATTCTAATGCACCTGTCCTCTTTGTCAAGTCCAATATGGGATGTCATGTCGCCAAAGTTTTATTTAGAAATTGTTTGTCAGAGTGAGCTTTCTAATGTGAATGAAAAATTCATCCCCTCATTAAGAAGATTTTACATGAAATGTCTAGGATTTTCAATGAACACCAGGACATGAACCAATTACTGTTAAACATTTAAAGAGATAGTGTCCTAGCTCACTCAGCAAAACGCATAGTGCACATATATGGAGAGAACTCAGTAACTATCAGAAAAAAAATGAGTGGCATTTCCTTTTCTATTGTAGTGTTCTGCTTCATTTTTTTTAAATTTTGGAAACCCTTTATATTTAGGGAGTTCTTGGTCAAAATAAAATATTTGCTGTGATAATTTGCATATAGTTTAAAGGATGAAATGTGATTTATGTCTTATGTTCATACCCCAAGGCTCAAGTTAATTAAAACCAACATACACAACATACATAGGTAAAGTTAATAATGAGGGGAGCCTGTATCATTTTGGGTTTTTTGCTGGAGACCACTTGACTGACTGACTTGTCTTTTTCCAGGGGTCAAACCACTCAAAATCCTAAAAGACACCATCTTTGATCAAAGAGAAGTATTCAGGCATCTTGGGACTGGGGAAGTGTAGCCAGACAGGAACCCCCCTCTAACGTCCATTTTTGCTTGCCTGGAGCATACAGGGCACACAGAGCAGAAGGCCCAGGCTGCTGTGACCGTGAATGGCTGTAAACAGAGATATGCCTGACCAAGAGGCTGCCAAGGAGTGCCCTTGACTTAACCCATATTGATACGAACACACAGCCGTCCGCGGAGGGAGGAATCTCTCGCCCAGTAAAAAACGACTAGTACGCACAATTTAGTTATCTTTCTTGCAAGTGTAAATTAGCTTGAACTTGCTTGTAAGAACTGGCGCCACAAAACGGACCAGTACAATTCGGCATCTTAGGTAAGAAAGAGGATACGGGCCCCCAAGGGTATAAAGATGGGTCCAGCAGCATATTTACTCTGAGTGTCAATCTACCATCTATCTGCTGGTTGGGTTAGGTGTTTGATCTCCCGAGGTTCTAAAGAGACGCCCACCTCGTATTCGTCTTTCCTAGGAATTGAGAGACCGGCCCTAGCCTGACACGCTGGAGTCGAGAGGCACAAAAAGGGGTAAAAATTGTTCCTGGATGTAGTCCTTTGTCTTACGTGTACACATAGACTTAGAGCTCTTTAAAGATTAAGCTGTCACTTGGTACCATTATTTCAATTTTCTATCTTTATTTTCTTTGTAACTATTTTTAAAATCTGTATTTGCTAACAGTTAAGAAAGAGAGCAATAGCCATTGTAACCATATGCTTTTATAAGTCTTTTTAATAAACCTGTAACTATTTAAGTTTTTAACCTGACTCCTTCAGTTGCTGTAACAGAACCAAGCACAATTTAAAAGAACTTCAGCTGGTCATAAAGGGACAGTCATAGGATGAGCTTGGGCGTTTGGATCTGTGTCACTCCCAGGTGACTGGTCCTTTGGGGCACCTTTCAGCCTTCCCTAGGCTGCCCACTGCGAAGGAACTTTGTGTTCTAGCAGCTAAAATCTGAGGTGTAATAAGCTCTTCCTATATAAAGGGGCATCTGTTGGCCTGCTGGCTACCCTCTGCGATGGGACCCCAGTCCTAGCAGTAAAGACACGGACGTTAAACCTTTTCTCGGAAACACACACACACACACACACACACACACACACACATACACACACACACACACACTGCCCTGACCGTCGGCTGACAGGAAGTGACAGGCAAAAGGGGCTGGCTGGTGGTGAGCAGATCCAGTCAGTTCCCTGGTTCCCTGTAGGAATTTTAGAAGGCATGACCATCAAGAAACAGTGCTACCATTGGTACCACAGGGAAAAAAAAAAGAGATAGACTTGGGCCTCTGCAGAAGGAAAGCCATGTGAACTGGGTGATCCTTTCTTCTCTCAACATAGACAGATGAAACCACATCAATACACAATTGCAGTCTCATCACCAAGTTGGTGATGACCTTTCCTTTGAATTTTTTTCAGTGATTTATTTATTGGTTTATTTTACTCTGCAACTTATAACTTGGAAAATGCACAACAGCACAGGAAATCTTGTTTTGTGTCAGTACTGAGTGTAAATTTAATAGCGCTCTGATTTCTTGCTATTTCAAACAAGCAAACTGGTCTTTCTGATAAATAATACTTGGCAATGAGAAAACACATAAGTTTGTCTCATGCAGCATAACCTGCACTACACTCTAGAGAGATTGCAGAGTATTCATGTTCAGCTTTACAAAATATTAGTGCTTTGCAATCCTGAGGGATAAAAAAAAGCACTCTTAAAGATATTCTAAGTATTTTGAGAGAGCTTCTGAATTGGAACCTGTATAAGTAAGCAAATGACTTATTTTCCCTTTTTTTCCTCCCAGGATTTTTGCTAGATATACTGTATTTCAGAAAATACATCCAATACATTTTGCCCAATTTTGCCCATAATTAGTTTCACTGGGAAAACTGTGAAGAACTACTTTCCTGCTCTTAAATTCATAATTTTGGTTCAAGAGTACAGGAGATGTTTAGACAGAGTAAAAAGTATTTTCTAACAAATCAATATTAATTTACCTGACTGCTATGGTCTCAAGAGCCAACGTGGGTTCTTGTACTGACTGGGAAAGGAAAGATTTTATCCTGGTCAAATGTTATTCAAATATTTATAAGATTAGGTAATTTAGAAAAGAAAATACAGATGGCAGGGAACAATCCTGAAGGATAGTTTTCCAGCAATCTCTTTTAGTTACAAATGGCAAGAAGTATAAAAAGGCACATAGTGTGATCAGTAATTTTCTCAGTCATTCAGTTTTCTACTAAATCTAATACTCAGTTTATTTGTTGTGCTATGGCAAATTATGCAACATTTCATATATGATCCCAGAATCACATGCACATAGTATCAGAGTGTTTACAATCTTCTGGGTGGGGGTAAGGAGAAATAATAGAACTATTTACATTCAGCAAATTACACCAACGAAGGCCAGTTAGGGTTTCCAGATGGTTTCACAAAAAATACTGACCCCCCCCCCCTTCCCAAAAGGCCGGAAAAAGAAAAGAAGTTGCAGCCCCTTTAATCCCGGTCCACTCCTCCTCCTTCCCCCACCCCAGCTAGCACAAGCGTCGCATGACCCAAGCGGCCTTCTGTCGGGCACCCGAGCTGGGCATCGGGAAAAAACCAGAAAATGACGGACAGAAAATGCCACGTTACTAGATGGAAGGCGCAAATAATGGGCTGTCCGGTTCAATACCAGACACCTGGCAACCTTAAGGCCAGTCTCTTCTTTTGGGACATCCAGGCCTACTCAAGTAAAACATTAACGGCTTTCTGCTATGTGATGACACTCAGATAAACTAATTGTTCTCATTCACTCTACCTTCTTAAACTCCACAGAAGTATTCTGCTTCAGGTAGGTGAATAATTAAAGGCAGAAGTGAGAATAGATCATTGATAGTTTCACATCTGCAAGCATCAGACAGCTGTACATCATAATTATTAGGTAATAATGCTAGGTAGCATTGTAACAAGTAAGGAAAAGAACTAGTAATTGTAATTACAAGTGATCTAAAAGCCTCTCTCAAGCATTTTATATACAAGACAGACCTTACTGGCAGTGATTATGGTAGTGTGTAAAATGTGACGATACTTTTAACTAACAGACTGGATAGAAGAAAGCCGTTCATCCACTATACTTGGTAAAACAATGACAGTGCTATGTGAAACAGTAAACTGACAAAGTAACATTCAATTCTCCAGATGTGGGTTCAAATATACATTGCGTATCAAAAATGAAATGAGTTCATTACATTAAATCAGCCACAATGGACCTCATTTCTATATGAGGCACCTAGAACCCCAGTGAAAGTGCCCTGTACTTTAAAGATTTGGCCCCTCTGTTTGCACCATAAGAAAAATTCATCATTCAGCCACAGAACAGGGATACCAAACTAGGGCCTGTCTCCTTCAGGCTCTTATGTATATGCTAACTCTATGCATGTGGGTAGTTACACTGGTATCAATCAGAGGGGAAGCCATGTTAGTCTGTTTCCTCAAAAACTAATAGTCCCAGGGCACGTTAAGGTACGTCTACACAGCAGTGTTATTTCGGAATAGCTGTCATTCTTCCAAAATAGGAAAGAGCATGTTTACACTATAAGCCTTTATTTCGAAATAATGGCGAGCTGGAAGACTTCTTACTCTGACTCGTGGTAACCCTCATTTCACAAGGAGTAAGGGAAGTCGAAGGAAGAGAACTCTTCCTTCGACATCCTGCTGTGTAGACCATGCCAAAAGCAAAATTAAACTATTTTGACTTCAGCTATGCATAGCTTAATTTGACTTTTGCCCTGCTGTGTAGACGTGCCCTAATTACAGACTGACTAAGATTATTTGGGCGTAAGCTTTTCAGGGCAAAACCCCACTTTGTCAAAGAAAGCCCATAAAAGCTTATGCTCAAATAAATCTTTTAGCCCATAAGATACCACAGGACTCTTTGCTGCTTTTACTGACAGCAGTGCGGATGCTCAGAGGTATTAAGATGCACACATGCTTATGTGTTGGTAGAATCAGGAACAATGGTCAGAAAAGAGATGCAGTGGCAGAGGAAGGAATATACAACATAATTTTCTGAAAACAGATCAGCTTGCAACTTGCCTACTAATATAATAACTTTTAAAAGAGTATTTCTTTCTTAGAGGTAGAGATTTAGAAGTACCACAGCTCTTAGTATTAGCAAACATGGAAAATCAATTAAATTAACATGTGAAGTTTAAACATCACACATTGTAAATTCATATTTTATGCCTCCATTTTAAATACAGTTAGGAGATCTCCTGTAGGAATTCAAAAAGAGTTATCTTATTTTGTGCCCAAAACCAGAAAAAGATCTCCACTGGGCTTGACAAGCTGTTAAAATTAAAATATCTGTTTAAGCACGGCATAATATATGAGATGTTTAAGGCATTTTCCCTTAGAATTTTGTTTTATCTTCTTTTAGTTAATTTTCTGAGATAAAATCCAGTTATAAATAACCTGCGGGTACTCTCACTATGCTACTTGTGGGATGGCAAATCTTTAATAGCCAGAAATTCTGCCTCTTAGAAATCTCTAGAGGGAATAAAAGGACTTTGAAAATTATCCAAAGCAAAATAAGCAAAAACATTACAATAATAAAAAAAATAATTAGTAATTATGCAGGAAGTTATATTATATTTATAAACTAATGAACTATCATCCTTGGGCTTAATTTTTTCTTTTTAAATACAAACATAAAAACACTCATTGACTATAATCAATGAGAACCTATGTGTATCAGATGAATTGCTTATATTAGGTGTGAAATAATCATATATGAAAGGATACTGGAGAAAATTACAGATATATGGAAGAGCAATTAAGAGAGAGAGATGAAATCCAACAATTAAATACTTTAAAATAAATATGGCTAAAGATCTGAAACATGACTACACAAAAGTTTTGCTTGCTGAGACAACAAAGAAAGAGTCAAGAACTGTAATATGTGAAGATGTCAACTAGCTGTAATATGAAATTAATACTACAACTGACCAGAAACTAAGGGTACGTCTCAACTACATGCCCCTGTCGTCAGAAGCATGTAGATTAGGCTACCCGACACAGTAAAATGAAGCGGCAATTTAAATAATTGCCGCTTCATTTAAATTTACATGGCTGCCGCGCTGAGCCAACAAACAGCTGATCAGCTGTTTGTTGGCTCAGCGCGATAGTCTGGACGCTCCCCTGCCAACATCAAAGGTATTTGTCGACCACCCAGGTATGCCTCCTGGGATGAGGTTTACCTGGGTGGTCAAAAAATACCTTTGATGTCGGCAGGGGAGCGTCCAGACTATCGCGCTGAGCCGACAAACAACTGATCAGCTGTTGGTCGGCTCAGCGCGGCAGCCATGTAAATTTAAATGAAGCGGCGATTATTTAAATCACCGCTTCATTTTACTGTGTCGGGTAGCCTAATCTACATGCCTCTGGCGACAGAGGCATGTAGTCTAGACGTACCCTAAAAAAACAGTATGTTGGCTGCCATCCATTGACAGTATATAAAATTATCATGGATCCCATCTCTAGAAAAGTAGGAGCCAACTCAACTTAGTACTGCAGGATTTCTTTTCACGGCTCTGTAGGCCATAGTTAATCACTAGAGAGAATATATGTTCAAACAATTTTCCAAAAAGTCTGTTGAATGTGACAAGTCTTGAAGGGGTACCCCTGTTAGCCGGTATCTACAAAACAACGAGGAATCCTGTGACACCATAAAGATTAACAGATATCTGATAGTGCCACAGGCCTCCCCGTTGTTGTTGAATGTGAGATTTTTTTAAGAATACAACTGTGGTAGAAACTTGGAAGTAAAACAATCACATTACCACACTATCAAGGAAAATAGCTGAAAGCCAGTCTGATAAGTAAGGTAGAAAGGAACACATAGCTGTAACCTGACAGAGATTTAGAAAGGAAGAAACTACCTAAGTAACTATTCTCCTTGACTTTTCTGAGGTTATTGAGAAGGTTGATGATGGCAGTGCATATAGCATAATTTATTTGGATTTTCAGAATGCCTGTAATGAAATTTAATGTCCAAAAGGTAAGAGCTTTGAGATTTAAGTCTTTTGTCTGTCCAAAGTATCAAGAAAAGAAAAAAAAAAAAAAGGATGGCTCAGAAGGGAGATTAAATTATAGTAGGAAAAAAAGCTTAAATGGTGCAGATGCCAACTTGAAGTTCTCTTTTTAGCATAACACACATGGCTGCATAAGAGAAGTAAAGAAATACTAATTAAGAAAACAGAATAGTAAACATTTTCTCAAAGAGAGAATAATAAATTATTAGAAAAGCTTGCACAGTAGACTCTCTCACTGATACCAAAACACCATGAACTGAAGAAAAAGAATGGATAACACACTTTTCACATAACGTTAATGTGTTATGAACACCAATGACCAAATTATAGTCCTGCTTTTTAATATTTTCTCCCCAGTATGTGTTACACTTATTCTATTTAATACACACTGACTGATGTGGTCTATTTCCTCCTCCAAATTTAATAATACCATCCCTTGTCTTACAACAAACAAAAATGGGTCCAATTCTCAGCCCTTTAAGTCAATGGTCTCATTCTCATGCAGGCCCAGACAGAACATGGTATTTTCAAAAATTCTGTTTAGCAGAGATCATCTTACACCACTGAATGTTGAGAAGTTTGAAATCTAGATCTGTACCCACATTTTGTTACTTTGTAGCAATCCTGGTTTACTAAATTTGTTAGAATATATAGTATTCCATACAGATATAAAGGATTTATACCGGACTATTTTTTCCATATTTTTATTTCAAAATATTGCAGTTAGCCGATCACAGGTATCTTTTGTATTCCTCGCACTCTGGAAAGCCCCAAATTAGAAGCTTAAAGTTTCTCCCAAAAGTCCATTAGATGTTGATCACATCACAATTTGAATGAGACATTTCAAATACATTATTCAATTATTTATAATCTGCAACATTACCTGGAACTGGTGCCAGCAAATCCATTGCCAACAATGTGTGTATTTGTGTATGTGATGCATTTTTATTATGCTGACCCCCTCCTCTCAAGACCACAAAGTAAATTATATGGCTTCTCCCTCTAAAATAAGCACCTGATTATGCAATATAAGAAAATATGTAATTCTGAATGACCAAAGCCAACCAGTATTTACTCAAAATTTTAAATGACTCAACTAACAGTAGATGATGGTTCTGAAAAAAAAAGTGGGAATGTACCACAGAGATATGTTATCTCGACTCTACATCTCACTTCTCCTTTACCTCCTTGTGAAGGGGTTCCACTCACTGTGAAAATTGTAGCTGGGTTTAGGGCAGTGGTTCTCAAACTTCATTGCACCATCACCCCCTTCTTAGAACAAAAAATACTGGCTCACCTCAAGAGGGGGAACTGAATACAGAGCCCACCGGCCATCCCAGGCGGGAGGTGGAGGGGTGGGGAGTTGAAGCCCAAGAGTTCTGCCCTGTGAGGAGGCCATGTAATCTTAGCTATGGGCAGTGGACTTGGGCTTCAAATTTGCTGGGACCCAAGGCCATCTCTAGCCTCGATGAGCATACTAAAATGGGGTTGTGACCCACTTTGGGGTTCTGATCCCCAGTGAGAAAACCTTTGGTCTAGGAAATTTCTCTCCCCCAACCTGGCACCGCTTCCCTCTGTTGCTTTTGCTGTGGCCCCTCTCTCCATGACTCTGGGGCTTCCCTTTTTGTGACTCAGCTCTCTGACAAGTTAGTATAGTCCTGTACTGGCCTCCCTTCAAGTCCAGCCATCACAGATGGTGTTCCATTGCACATTGGCAGTTCCTGTGCCCCTTGCCCAGTGGCTGGTAAGGGAACCAACACCCGCCCTCTCCTCTGAGTTCCAGCCTACAGACTCTATGCCCAGCAGCCAGTCTGCAGAGTCCCACTACTAGCTTCTATTTCCCTGGGTTTCTTCCTACCTAGTCTCTCTCAAGTTTTCTTCCCTTCCTTCAGGACTAGATCCCAGGGCTCATTCTTTCTCTGGGTTTCCCCTCTCCTCCCAGAGAGTGACTGCTGACTCCATGACGGCAGCCCTCTTCCGTGTACCCCTTCCTGGCTTTTTGCTAATCAGCCTACTCCTGTCTAGCTGGGCTTCATATTAAAATAAGCCTGGCCCTCCCTCTAGGTGCAGTTGCAGGACATTTGTTACGGTTTTAATTTTGTTAATCACAACTGCTTTTTGCTTTCATCCTAATTAGCCTGCGTCCAAAGGGTACATTCTATCGCTATCTTTCCATCCTTTCTGTTTTCAGAAAGAATTAAAACTGGCATTTTTGATATGTATGTCTAAAAGAGGAGCAGAGCTCTAGGATCGAGAGCCGGTTGGAAGAGCAGGGAGTTCATATTAGCACTGAAAAAAAGTTGAAAGCAGACACCTTCCTGGGGCACAGGAGCGACATTTTAAAAATGCTATCAGGGATTCCATTCCACTGCTGTTCAGCAGGGTCCAAGCCTGCAACCATCAGCAGAGCCTTAGAACATAAGAACGGCCATACTGGGTCAGACCAAAGCTCCATCTAGCCCAGTATCCTGTCTTCCGACAATGTCCAATGCTAGGTGCCCCCGAGGGAATGAACAGAACAGGTAATCAAGTAATCCCTCTCCTGTCATCTATTTCCAGCCTCTCACAAAGACAGGCTACGGACACCATCCCTACCCATCCTGTCTCATAGCCATTGATGGACCTATCCTCCATTAATGTATCTAGCACTGTTTTGAACCCTGTTAAAATCCTGGCTATCACAACATCCTCTGGCAAGGAGTTCCAGAGGTTGACTGTGTGTGTTGCATGAAGATGTACTTCCTTTTGTTTTACACCTGTTACCTGTTAAATAGGCACCTATTTAATAGATTTTTCCCAGCACATACCAAACCTACAGGTAAATAGCCACATAATTTCACTACTGTCAATGTACCCTTACTCTCCTATGTTATCACATCCCGCACACTCTAAAGCCATTCTTTGTTATAATTACTGATTTGTCATGGAACAAATAATGACTTCAGGTTTTCAGAAGTAGAGATAGGAGTTTTAGGGATAAATGTAATTTTATTGCTTGAAGTATAAATAGGTCAGTAGTACCACTTCAAAACAGCACATTTTGAGGAAAGGATAAGTGCAGGACTTCAGAGACAAGTTAAACAGGACAATCCATCCCAAAATGACATGCTTACCACAAACTTTTATTTCTGCACCATAATAAACACGAGACAAAAGAACAATGAATATGGCAAGATTTATAGCACAACAGCCCCAAGATTCCTCTTTCTTGTCTTAAAACATTTGTTTCTGAAAGCAGGTCTGATACTTCTGTTGTTAATGCCAATGGCGAAGGGGTTCGGGGTTCCTATTTGCCATTGCTACTGCAGCAGCGGCTGGAGCCCCGGGGCACTTTGAATCATCAGCAGAGTGCCGGAGTTCTGCTTCAAGTGCTTCGTGGAGCTCAGAGGGAGGGGCAGCATCACGGCCTGAGCAGCACTGAGAACTGTCTGCCCCAGCTCCGCTCCTTCCTCCCGAGGCCCCACCCTTCCAAGGGCACAGAGCCACACCCCCACCTTAGCCTGGGGGCTGTCGGCTCCACTGGGAAATACAGAAACACTGACCCTGGCTTGTGGATCTATGAGGCCACCCAAAGGTGAGGGTTCATCTGCCCTGTTTTGCAGTTGGCTAGAATGGTCTGCAACATTTTTCACACCTTAACTATAACAGGGAAGAATGGGATTTTTAAAGTTCACTTTCTTAATCTGAAATCGCATTGTGGTACATTACCTGAAAGACTCAAGAGAGTGGAAAACCACTGCCTTCAGTGGAATTACACCTGTCCAAACATGGTCCATTGTCATTTTCCATTACAAACAACTACAGCATTTATACCAGTTCTGAAAACCAGACAGAAGGCCAGTAGTTCCTTTAAATAGACACACTTAGAATGTAAGTTCTTTGAGGCAGGGGCCAATTTCCTCTGTTCGTAGCACAGTGAAGTCCTTGTCCGTGATGAGGGCTCCTAGATGCTATATTATTTATTATTATTATTATATTATTAATAATATATATATTGTATTAATAATAATAATAACATCAACATCTACTTAGGGACTGTAGGTCATAGGACACCCAAAATACAATGCATAGTCTTATATTCAATCACAATCTTCCTTCTTTCCTTGTTTGAAGTCAGCAATCAAATGATCACTTTTTGATCTCTTACAATGAGTTCCACAGCTCCTTTGCTCAAATTTGATGTCAATGATTTCTATTGGCCTCTAGTATCCAACACACAAAAAACCTTTGGAGATTTCTATTTTGGTTACAATTGCATTTTCTTTTTCTCCCAAATTAACAACTCCTTCAATTAGGCAATTTCCCTCTCCCTTCTCATTCCCTAAACAAAACTTCTACACGTCACAAGGAATTTCTATATTCAAACTGAACTTCAGTAAAGACAACCTTATCCACCCTCCCATAATTCCTCCAGTTCCATAATATTCAACACCATTCAGCACCTAGACAGCATCCTGGTTTACTGCCAATGTCCTTGATCAGAACACACAGGCATTTACTTAGGAAAATAACATTAAATGGCTGACCATGGCAACAATATCACCTCTCTTGCCTGCATACAATCAGGGAGGATGCATAGTTGGCCCTGAACACTTAAGTGCATTTTTTCTTTCAAACCCCTCTGGTACATTAATTTTTATTGATAGCTTACAGCTATGGCAAGTGGTCTTGATTTTACTAACCCGCAGGACAGTAGAACATTACTGATGTGAAAATAAAACCAAAACCAAAAGCTATCTAGAGTCACTGGTTCCTAGATTTTATTTATTTTCTACAACATTCTGCTTAGTTAAAATATCAGTTGTTTGTGCCCTTAATGCTTTCTTCTGTAATTTTTTTCTAATTTCCATTGTGGTTTTAGTTGATTCACTATGGAGACTTGGGTACAAATCTAAAGGATTTAGGAAATGTATAAATTGCCCATTTCCCCCATCTGCTCTTTAGAAAATTCTGTGTGAATTGCGTAAATGTTTACATCTATGGAGCAATTCTCTCTATGTACTGATTTAACAAGAGAAAAAACAACTAGCTAATTATGTTCATGAAATATAAGCAGGAAAAAAATTCCCTAAAAGTGGGGACATTTTTAGCTAACCAACACCCACATCTAGCAATTCTAAAGCTCGCCTGGAGCATAACATCAGGTAGCTCCCAAATTCTGGTGTCAATAGCTCATACTGAGTTTAGTTCCAATAAAATCACATAGGACATCATGTTAATTCAAAGAGAATGAACTATCTGCTAATTTTTATATATATGACATGCAAATGACCTTGTATTGTTACACAGCCACACAGCTGCATAGTCAGTGAGCAAGAAATGTGGAACACGCAGACGTTGCAGAGTCAAGCCTTCACAAGTACTGTTAATGATCCTTGTCAAAAAGTGTAGAACAAAAAACCAAACAACTAACCTTCCATTATAAAAGCAGGGGTTGTAATAAAGGGAGCATTGTGGTCTTTCACTGTGCATTAATGATATATGCTGCATTATATTCTATGCTTCACAGAATACACCCTTTGTTGCAGGTATGGAACAAGGGGTTGAAGAACAGAGCACAACAATTTGCTATCCCTGCACAAGAGTTAGGCACAATCTGAAGTTTCTCTTCACTTAAAAGTTTAAAATGCAGCTGTGGCAATGCTTTAAACTGAAAATGTGAACACAGTACAAGCCATGTAAGCCACCTCCATGAGCAGTAAACCACCTCCACAAGGGACGCTCCTGGGACTGTAGCCTGGTTCACGCTGATGCTTTACAGTGCTGTAATTTGCTGTGCTCAGGGGGGGAGTGTTTTTTCACACCCCTGAGCCAGAAAATTATAGTGACTTAAAGTGCAGGTGTAGACTTAGTCTTAGCCTTTCTAGACATCCAAGTTCTAGAATGGATGGCTCCCCGCTAAGTTCATCACTGATCCCTACTGAATTGAGTGCTACTCACAGTACCAGTGACTTCAACCATACTTAAGCATTGCGGGAGTGATGTCCTGAATAGTGATGATTTGTTGAATTAGGATACTAGCATGCAAGTTCTTTGGGAAAGAACCTGTTGTATCTTTGTTACCTCCTTGGGTACTACTGCAAAATAATTGCATAATACAGATAGTTGTTAGTCATGTATAGTCACTATAGTCACAGTATCAGAGCGGTAGCCATGCTAGTCTGAATCTGCAAGAACAACGAGAAGTCCTGTGGCACCTTATAGACTAACAGATTTATTGGAGCATAAGCTCTCGTGGGCAAAGCATCTGACAAAGTGGGTCTTTGCCCACGAAAGCTTATGTGCCAATAAATGTTGGTCTATAAGGTGCCACGGGACTTCTCGTTGTTCTTATAGTCATAGTAATTGCTATCGAAAAGATCAGTACACATCTTTACGGACACAATCCAACTATTAATGGAGTCTTTTAATTGAGTCTTATAATGAGAACTGGATTAGGCTGTTATCGAATAAAGAGGACTGATGCCAACAAAAATTATTTCAGTAACTTCTTGGCTCCCAATTAAACAACAACTATAAATGCTACAGAGTGATTATCTAAGATACTATCCATTTGAATTACCTACGTACAATTTGACAGAGATACTTGAAGGGGACATCATGTCACCACACATTCTGAGTACCATAATATTACTTCTTTGTTGGTAAGGCTAGATGAAACAAATGATCATTTTAGTACCATTTGCCACTTTTAGGTGAACAGAGCACAGACATTACTAGAAAAATGCAGCATGTGTGAATTTCATTTTGTAAGATTTCACTTAATTTCTGTTTGCATGCTCCATTCGTTGCTTTTTTCTAGGTTTTCCAACACTCTGAAACATTCAATGAAGCCTTGTTAATTAGTATTTGCAGAGATGAATATTATCTCCACCAGAATTTTCAAGGGAAATGATTGAGGTGTGTGATTTCTCTAAGCCTGACTAGCAGTATTAAGAATGTGTGGTAGCAAAACTTAGAGAAATCACAAATTCTGTTGACATAGAGAAATTTAAATTTTATCAGCTGCACTTAGCACTGCAGAATTGGTGCTAAAAATAAAAGCTGAGTTTTAACACATCCCATTTTTAATTAATTTTTAATACTGAAAAAAAGGTTTTCCTTTTAACCACAAGTGCCATTTCTTCCTGGTGAAAATCCCAAAGGTACATTCCTCTTTTCTTCAAGGCATAATTTTCTTCCAATTAATTAGAAACTGGGGGAGAGAGCAGGGTGGGGAATGTAAAGCCAAACCTATTTTTTGTAGTTCTTGCTTCCTTGTCTATCAATGTGAGCCACAAATTTGTGGGGGGAAAGAAGAAAAATCTATGTTTTTTATTGCCAGTTTATAAAATACGGCCCCAAACTTGCAGAGATTTGCAGATTCTACATGGTGAGCAGTCCTATATAAGTCAATGAGGCTGTTCACAATTCATGAAGTGTATGTCTACAATATGGTGACTATACTGACAGTGCCAGCATAGCTATGCTGGATAATACCAGAGTGGACACAAAGCCTATGATGACAGAAGTTTCGTTTCGTTTCGTTTTCTCTTTCTTTCTTTCTTTCTTTCTTTCTTTCTTTCTTTCTTTCTTTCTTTCTTTCTTTCTTTCTTTCTTTCTTTCTTTCTTTCTTTCTTTCTTTCTTTCTTTCTTTCTTTCTTTATATCACTAAGCTAGATTGTGTGAGTACCATGAGCAAAAATACGAATTTCAGTGGCTGTATGGTGATGGACCATTTGTCAACTATAGTTTGTAGTGTAGACAAGTACTAAGGCTATGTCGACAGTAGAAATGCTACACTGGCACTAGCAGCACTCTCCTGAGCAATCCAGCTGTGTTGACCTACCTTTCTAGACCAGCCCTCAGTGCAGGAACACAATCTCCCTGAATGTTAAAACAAAAGGAAAAACTATGTAGCACTAAGTGCTGCATAATTTTTCCTTTTGTTTAGCAAGATCAGACTAACATGGCTACCTCTCTATTTCTATTTTTCCTGAATGTTAGCGATGGAGATGAAAGCACTTTTCCATTGACATAGATGCATGAACACAGGGGTTTATGCTGGCATAGATGCATTGCTTAGGGGTGTATTTTTTCAGACCCCTGACCACTGCAATGATGCTGATGTAACTTTTAAGTGTAGAACAAGCCCAAACGTTGCTAAATCATGGCTTTCAGGGGTGGGGAACCTTTTTTTGGGTCGGGGGGCCACTGATCCACCGAAAAATCAGTCAGGGGCTGCACACAAGTGAGAAGCAAAGGGAGAAGCCCCTGACTGTGAAGGAAAAAGACACTCCACACATTCCCCTCGCACACCAGAGTAATGGGGAACCCAGGCTAGTAGATTTTGTATGTTCCAGCTCTGAGGGTGGGTGGCAAGGAGACGGGAGCACCAGCGAGGGCTCCCCAATGAGAGGAGATCTCTGGCCGTGGGGGCTGAATCCAGGCAAGCCGGGGCTCACATCCAGCCCTGGAGCCTGAGGTTCCTCACGCCTGCCTTAAACCCTCACATAGGCCCAGTCCTGCTTCCTTTGAAATTAATAGCAAAACCCTTGGTTCATTGGATGAAAGTGGGATCAATGTTGCATCTTTGCTGCCTGTACAGAAATTAAAATTTGATTAAAATGGTTTTCCATAACAACTCTAAATTTGAGGGTGGGAGGGGATGTTTCCTGTGAATTTTACTGGCAAACCTGCAAGCTCCAAAAATTCCAGGCTATAAGTGTGTGGCTTATATATGTTAACATGTACAGGGAAACATATTTTATATGAACTGGAGAAAAAAAATCTTTTCTACCCAATAAGCAATACTGAAGCATGAGACATACAGAAAGAGAAGTGAGATAACTATTTTGCAATCATATAAAAAATCTTGGCAAATACATCTGCTATACTTAGATTTTAAGTGTAGATACAGTAGATTTTTTTTTGTCACTCACATGCTGGGTTTTGCCTGCCTGTCAGTGTAAGAAGTGTTATTATAAACATCACTGAATTGCTAGAGAAAATTTTTATTGTCCACCAGATTCTCAAATTGAAATCAGTATTAATTGTATTCCCACTAATACCAATTTTGCCAAAGTTTCTGCAAAGGAGATACAACAAAATATGGTCACTTTTCAGGTCATCTGTGATTAAATTCACAGCATTTGTCATGAAACAAAAGTTTTTTTCTTTTTCTTTTTTTTAATCTGCCTGCAACATATAATTTTATTCAGCTAACACTAAATTAGACACCCACTCAGATTTATTATGATAAGAACATTCAATAAGCTAATTTCAAGATGATGACTCCTATAAATTCTTATAATTTATTATTTAGTACTTTGGTTTTTAATCATTAAGTACGTGAAGACTTTGTAGGTCAAACCTGTATTAATGAAGACAGTAATCTATTTTTCAAACTCCCTGCTATTCACCCTCCTTTCAAATTGTAAATTAACAGAAATATTTTTAAACATATATAAAAGAACAAAGGGAAAATTGAAAGGTAGGAGAAGAGATGCAGCATCATTTAGGCAATCATTCCTGAGAGTTTTTCTGTTACATTATTGACTTCTTCACAACTACGACAATGACAGCACAAAGTACTTCTGAATTTTAAAAAAAGAAATTATTTTGTTGAATAATTTTAAAAATCATAATATAACAGCAAAAGCTGAATTAATATTATGCAAACATAACCAATAAAGTTTTTATTAGATTGTTACATTAGCACAAATGGGGTCATTTAAAAGAACTTTCTCTTCCTGTCCACACTTTTCTGAAACTAAAATATTAATCAAATGAATATTTTACAAAGCAAGTAATGCTATTTGAATAGGACTGCTCTTTTACTCATATTCATCGCTAAAGTGGAGAGTACAAGTAATGATTCTTTTATAAGTTTGGTGCTGTAGGGAGCTTTGCATCCCATACTGACCTCTGACCATGTGAAATTACCATTCTGATTTTACAGATGCGGGTGCTTGGTACATATTGACTTTTTAGTTGCTACACAACATCTGTTTGTTTTTAAATCTAACAATTTATTGTCCTCCATTCTCTGGTGCATTTATCCCTGCAGGACATTTAATCTGTACAGCAATGCTGGACATTCCTTCAAAAAGATTGGTACAATTAGTTGGAGTCTACAACATTTGAGTACAATGTAGTTAACTATTCCAGAATGTTGTAAATCAGTTGAAACATGTATTTTTGGAAGAACAATTACTATTACAGATCTCCTTCATACATAACATATTTTTGCCTGCTGCAGCAAACTTAGTGACACATTTGTGACTTCAGAATAATAGCAATGTCATTTCTTTGCTCAATTAAGGAAGCTTTTCTGTCATGTGTACAGAGTAAATGAAATTGATAACAGGACACAGAAAGCATCTACAGATATGTATCTGGCAGAAGTTAAACTAGGTTACTGCTACTTCACAAATATTGTTCTTACTCTAACCTTTTGACAGTGAAAAATATAAAGGGTCCTGGGAAAATATTCAATGGTTTGAACAGATCAAAGGACTCCAGGGCTTTTGAAAATACTTACGATTTTGGTTATTATTGGAACAAAAAAATATATTCTCCTTCAGATTTATGGTCAGGATCCAGAGCCAGGAATATAGAAAAACAATGCCAAAATAACAAGCTGAAGAACAGGCTGCCCCTCACCAACAAATCAAATACAGGATAAACTGTTGATAATTACCATGGTGTAACTAGAACTCTGTCACACAAAATGAATTCATACAGCCCCCACATCTCCATTGTTTCTGCATTTTTAAGACTCATGTACAAAGTTAATGGCCATTTTCAGAAGAGAAAAAAAAAACATACCTGGACCTATAAGTGGGTTGGTTGAGTGGCACAGAAATATGAAAGAAGCTTCCTCAAACAGCCGCACACCTATCCTAGCTTTCTGAGTGGTCAGAGTACATTGCAGGCAGCAGGCTGTATCGTTTTATTACATGGTGTAGCCTGCATATATTTTCTCTGCACACTGGATTGTTTCCAAGAGGTTCAACTCCTCCTCGCTTTCACCTGGGGCATAGAGTTGTCAACTTTCTAATCACACAGAACCAAACACCCCAAGGCCTGGCCCCTGGCCCGCTGCTTTCCAGAGGCCCCACCTCCTGCTTGCTCCATCTCCTTTATCCTCCCCCCACCATCACTCACTTTCACTGGGCTGACAGGGCTTGGGCTTTGGGAAGGGATGGGACGTGGAGCAGTGGGGCCAACAGAATTGCAAAGCCCCGGGGCAAGGTGGGAGGGGGCTGGCTCCACGCTCCTCGAAGGGGCGGGGCCTGTGGTGGAAGGGGCAGGGTTAGGGCAGTGAGCCTTCAGTGCTGCCTGGAGTGTGCTGCATTGTGGCCTACTCCCAGGCAGCTCTCAGAGCCACCCAGAGAGTGCTGTGCACTCCTCTTTTGGTGATTTAAAGCACCTGGAGCTCTGGATGCTGCTGCAGTAGCAACAGTTGAAGTTAGCCCCTTTGCTCCCTCATCCCCTCAGTGAGCCTACATGGGGCATAACCATGGGTATGCTTGGGTGGGCATGGCCCACACACTTAACATCCAGGTCCACCCCTGTCGCTCTCCTCTGGCCCCAGCACTTGCCCAGTCATCCAGTATGGGAAGGGAGCTGTTGCCTCTGGAGAACGGTGTCTCTCCCAGAGCTGGGTCCCATCTGGACCCCTTGCCAGAACATCCACTGCCCGCCCCCTCCGCCCAGCCAGGCTAGCTGGAAAAGGTTATGGTGAGATGGCTCCAATCCCTCCTGCTACCTCCCCTTTGACATTGTTTACCCAATCAAAAACAGGGCCCACACAAGTTTCACACTGTGGCTTGATCACTGGAATAAGGGCTCTGGCTGGGGGTGCAGGCCCTGGGGTGGGGCTGTGGATGCAAGAGGGGACTCAGGAGTGGGGCAGGAAGTTGTGGTGTGTGGGAGGGTGGGCTCCAGGAGGCAGTTTGCCTGTGGAAGTGGATTCTGGGCTGGGGCAATGGGTTGAGGTGCAGGAGTTGGTGCAAGGTCCCAGAGGCCTGTAGAGCCAGCATTCAGGGCAAGGGCAGCCCCGTGGAGCCTAGATGTGGTGGTAGGGACCTGGTGGTTGCATCCAGGAGCTATACGGAGCCACGGCAGGGCCACACCCCAGGCCTCCACTGCACCACAGACCAGATTTTTAATGGCCTGCTCAGCACCTGTCGAAAGCAAGACACCTGATAATCTTACTTGGGCAGTGTGGCTCTGCCCTGTTTTCAGTATGAGCTAGAGTTTCCATGACTTATGTGGCTCACTGGGTTTCAAGTCCACAGAAAGTTAAAGTAGGCTTACCATGGCATAGAAGCAAAACAGTTTCTCTTGTTTTATGGAGTCACAGACTTTAAGGCCAGAAGGAAGGGCACGAGAGTGGTGGGAGAAAGGGTCAGGGACAATAACCCATCACTTTTAGAAGTGCCATCCCACTTTTTACCAGCTATAAAGGTGAGCAAATGAGAGAGGTGAGAGAAGGAGTTAGTGGGGACAGAGCTTTGGGAGAAGAGAAAGTTCAAGGTTGGGGCTTCGGGAAGCAGGTGGTGTGAGCGGGGGAAATCAGGGTGCCTGGGTGGTACAGGAGCAGGGGTGGCTTGGGGGATATCACCATGGTTCAGATTTTGGTGTATCTACCATTTTTAGAGACATTCCACCACCCCCGACCATCAGGGACCATCTAGTGTGACCTGCACATGGCAAACCATAAAATCTCACCTACCCACTCCTGTAAAACACTCATAACCTCTGTCTGAGTTCCTGAAGTCCTCAAATCATGGTTTAAATACTGCAGGTTACAGATTATTTATCATTTACTCTAGTTTAAATCTTCAAGTGTCTGGTGCCACATGCTGCAGAAGAAGGCAAAAACAAACAAACAAAACAACCAACCAAACAGGGTTTCTCACAATCTGACCGAGGGGAAAATTCCTTCCTGACCTTAAACACGGTGATCACTGAGCAAGTTGGCAAACATCTGAGAAAGAATTCTCTGTAGTAATTCAGAGCCCTCAAAATGAGTCTCAGAAAGGCTATGTAGTTTGCACCATGGTAAAAATAGGGGTAAAAAACCCAGTCAGTGCCATCAATTATAGGGCCTGTTCTGTTCAAATGCTTGCATACAAACATACATTGTATTATATGTACACATACACAGATATAGACACAAACAAATGGCTGGCCCTTTAAGACAATGTCTGTCCTGCTAATTAGGAAAGGTTTACTACAAGGATTCAATGTTATTCAGTGGAATGCCACCAAGGTCAGGCTCATAGGCATGTAGTCACATACAGAAATTAGAAGAGTTATGTAGAAAATTGCATATGCACAGTTCTCAAAATATGCAAACATGAGGGAAGAATAGGGTAAAATCTAGGAAAAAGCTCATTGCTCACACAACTTTATCATAATCTGGAGATGCCACTTCTTGGCTCTCCTTGTGGGATCATCAGCAAGGGTATTGACTAGTGGCATTTGTGAGGACAGTTTTGAGACAGCAATCCAAATTCAAACTTGAGGCAAGTAGGAAAAAGTCCCTTTATTTTTGTGAGGTGGAAATTGGTTACACCAAGGCTCAGTTTGGCCACAGACCCCTGTCTACTAAGGTCTAGACTGAAATCAAGAAATCTTTTTATAAAGGGCAACAAACAGCTGAGAGATGATAACTTTCAATCACAACTATCTTAGGCCATATTTGACCTACTGATCTATAACTGAAAGTCTCCTTAATCCCGTTACTAATGCTTTGAGTCATCCAGTTCTCCCTAAAGTCTGTTAAATACCTTACAAAGTTGTTTTAATCTGAAATATTAATTACGTTTAAAATTACAAATCCACCATGATTTATAACCTTGTTAAAACTATTACATTTCCATATGTAGTTCAGCCATTTTCACTTTTATATACCTATCATTTTCCATTGTTTATTTTCCTTGATTGATGGTAGGGCTTAGAGGTTTCCCATTATGAGATTTATAATTATCACCGGTAATAAAGAAGCCCTTCCTATTATATTCAGTCAGATTGCCCAAGTTATTCACTGTAGATCATTGGTGCAGGACTACAAGAAAACAAGAATTTATTTTTCAGTTTCAGGCATGTGCTAGATAAGCAGATGTATTTATTTCTCCATGTTTCAAAAGGATTAAGGTTTGAGAAAATAAATATCACTTAGCTTGTCAGCATCCATAACTTGATGGTGCTAAGGTTAGAGTCCGTTTTCCTGTGCTAAGTATGAGAAATCTATAGCCCAGTTCCCAAAAAAAAAAAAAAAAAAAAAAAAAGGATGAGCCAGGGGAGGGGGGAAAAATCTCACCTATATCCTTACTCAGCTAAAGAAATTTCTGCCAAGCACACTGTACAAAATTGTAACGTGGCTCTAACATTGTAGTGTGCTTATTTATAAGAATATTACAAAACTCCAGAAGACCTTGACCCTTAGCTATTCCAAGAGCTCACTGAATACATCATCTGGGTTTTGCTTAATTACACATAATTAGGAAATGTAATTATGCTTTCAGTGTCACACTGACATTAAGAACATAGTGGACAGTGAGAACACTGGTAGGATTGAGTCCTTGAGAGAAAAATTAAAAATAGAAGCCAACCTCTAAAAATAGGGAACTTTTTGAAAGGTCAGTAAATCAAACATACCAAATAATCATAAAAATTTGCTCCTGGCAACAGGAGAAATATTTGATACAACAGCCTTTGTGTTCAGAACACCTCAGTTAATGATACTCATTTGCATCAACACTCTGACAGCATTACTGAATTATTTTTTCCTCAGTTACTTTGATTTGCTAACTTTTAACATATATAATTTTTTAATTATTATTCTGTACTTTAAATGGCAATCCTGCCATATATTAGTAAATTACTTCAATTATGTCATCTTCGGGAATTATAACATTTCAGTCATGTGTTCTTCCCAGGCGAGTGCTGCTAATGCAAGATGATGAGGAATGTTGTTTGAAATAAACTCATTCCCAGAGCAAAATTTACATGCCTTAGTAATGTGGGAAGGCAGTTATTTCACGCCTTGATGATTGCCCACCAAACAAAACACCAAGTAGATGAATGCAAGTTGACAAAACAAATGTATGGCAAGCAGATCTGATCTCATAGTACCTCATATTGCTTCTCGTTTATCACGTTTTAACTTACAGTTATAGCAACTAGCTACAATAAAATAATACACTCCATTAAATATATTAGCAATAGTAATGTTTGCTTAGTGCCAAGAATTAGGAATAATTTACCAAAGTGTAATTTACTCACACATTATTTGGCCTTTCATTGGGTTTCGCTTTTTAAATTTTTTGGTAGTAAACATGAGGCTGTGTTCTCTAAAGAGCCCTGAGGGGGGACGTGCATATTAGTTTTATGTACAGGTCTTGAGAAGTCTCAATACACTACACAGCTGTATATGTCTCCACCACACAGGATGGGTTTAGATTTCTGTGCATTTAGAAGAAGGACTGTGGTCTCTGCTGGAGACTAGAACTCAGTAGTTCTGCTCCCAAGTCTGTCACCAAAACTCTGTTGGCCATTTGATAGTGCATTTCCAATCCCACCTAGGATTGCCAGATGGTTTCAACAAAAATACTGGACACTTGAATTTACATCACAATCTACAATACATTTTATTTAGAAAATACCAGACATTTCTATTTTTTCATTTATATTTTCTTAATTTGTTTCCTGAACACAAAGCTCAAATACTGGACTGTCCAGTTCAAAACTGGACAATGGGCAACCCTAATCCCACCTTCACCTTCACCTCCTCCCCTTGCGCAGCTCTGCCCAGGGAATATCCTAACCTGGCAATTGGTTCGCAGGCAACACAAGACATTTTCAAGTAGAGTAACTAGGTTCCTCACTGGCCCTGCACTACGGAGGAAAGCATGTGCCTGAGAGTGTCATCTGCCTGACCAATGCTGTGGGTATAAGTTAACCCTTCACTTAGAACATAGAATCATAGAACCCTGGAGCTGGAAGAGACCTCAGAAGGTCATCAAGTCCAGCCCCCTGCTCTAGGCAGGACCAATCCCAACTAAATCAACCCGGCCAGGGCTTTGTCAAGCCGAGACTTAAACACCTCTAGGGATGGAGACTCCATTACTTCCCTAGGTAACCCATTCCAGTACTTCACTACCCTTCTAGTGAAATAGTTTTTCCTAATATCCAACCTGGAACTCTCCCACCACAGCTTGAGACCATTGCTCCTTGTTCTGCCATCTGTCACTACTGAGAACAGCTTCTCTCCATCCTCTTTGGAAGCTCCCTTCAGGAAGTTGAAGGCTGCTATCAAATCCCCTCTCACTCTTCGCTTCTGCAGACTAAACAGACCCAAGTCCCTCAGCCTCTCCTCATAAGTCCTATACTCCAGCCCCCTAATCATTTTGGATGCCCTCCGCTGGACCCTCTCCAATGCGTCCACATCCTTTTTGTAGTGGGGGCCCAGAACTGGACACAATACTCCAGATGTGGCCTCACCAGAGATGAATAAAAGGGAATAATGACATCTCTGGATCTGCTGGCAATGCTCCTCTTAATGCAACCTAATATGCCATTAGCCATCTTGGCTACAAAGGCACACTGTTGACTCATATCCAGCTTCTCATCCACTGTAACCCCTAGGTCCTTTTCTACAGAACTACTACTTAACTGGTTGGTCCCCAGCTTGTAACTATGCTTGGAATTCTTCCGCCCCAAGTGCAGGACTCTGCACTTGTCCTTGTTGAACTTCATCAGATTTCTTGGGGCCCAATCCTCCAATTTGTCTAAGTCACTCTGGACCCTATCTCTGTCCTCAAGCGTATCTACCTCTCCCCCTAGTTTAGTGTCATCTGCAAACTTGCTGAGGGTGCAATACATCCCCTCATCCAGGTCATTAATAAAGATATTGAACAAAACTGGTCCTAGAACCGAACCTTGGGGCACTCCACTAGAAACCGACTGCCATTCTGACATCGAGCCATTGATCACTACCCGCTGGCCCCAGCCCTCTAGCCATCTTTCTATTAATCTTACCATCCATTTATCCAATCCACATTCCCTTAACTTGCTGGCAAGAATATTGTGGGAGACCGTATCAAAAGCCTTGCTAAAGTCAAGGTATATCACATTCACTGACTTTCCCATGTCCACAGAGTCAGTTATGTCATCATAGAAGCTAATCAGATTGGTCAGGCACGACTTGCCCTTTGTGAATCCCTGCTGACTTTTCCTAATCACTTTCCTCTCATCTAAGTGCCTCAAAATGGATTCCTTAAGAATCACTTCCATAATTTTTCCAGGAACCGAGGTAAGACTGACCAGCTTATAGTTCCCTGGATCATCCTTTTTCCCTTTTTTGAAGATGGGCACTAAATTTTCCTTTTTCCAATCATCCAGGATTTCTCCCGATCTCCACGACTTTTCAAAGATAATAGCCAAAGGCTCCTCAATGACATTTGCCAACTCCCTTAGTACCCTCGGATGCATTAAGTCCGGACCCATGGATTTGTGTACGCTTTGCTTTTCTAAATAGTTCCTAACCTGTTCTTTATCCACCACAGGTTGTCCATCTTCATCCCATCTTGCGTCACTTAGCGCACAAGTCTAGGAGCCAACCTTGTTCGTGAATACAGAGGCAAAGAAAGCATTGAGTACTTCAGCTTTTCCCACATCATCTGTCACTAGGTTACCTCCTTCATCCAGTAGGGGCCGCACACACTCTCTGATCACCTTCTTCTTGTTAACATGCCTGTAGAAACCTTTCATGTTATCCTTCACATCCTTAGCCAGTCACAATTCCATCTGTGCTTTCGCCTTCCTGATAACCCCCCGGCCCTCTCGCGCTATATATTTAAACCCCTCCCTGGTCATTTGTCCAAGTTTCCACTTTTTGTAAGCTTCCTTTTTGTGCTTAAGTTCACCAAGGATTTCCCCTGTAAGCCAATCCGGTCTCCTACCATGTTTGCCTCTCTTGATACATGTCGGGATGGTTTCTTTTTGTGCCTTCAATAAGGCATCTTCAAAATACTGCCAGCTGTCCTGGACTCCTTTCCCCTTCATGTTAGCATCCCAGGGTATTCTGCCCATCAGGTCTCTGAGGGAGTCAAAATCTGCTTTTTTGAAGTCCAAGGTGTGTATTTCACTACTCTCTTTTCTTCCTTTGGTCAGGATCCTGAAATCTACCATCTCATGATCACTGCTTCCCAGGTTGTCACCCACCTCCACTTCCCCTATTAGTTCCTTCCTGTTTGTGAGCAGAAGGTCAAGCTGCGCACGGCCCCTGGTCGGATCCTTCAGCACTTGATTTTTTTTTTTTTTGCTTGCATGAGTCAGAACCTAAACCTAGGAGATTTAAACTATATTTTTTAAAAATCTCACTCCTTTGGTTTGTGAACTCCACATGATGGTCCCTAATGTGTATCAGTTTTCAACCTCTAATGGTCATAATCTTAAATGTTTGCAGACTGCGCATGCACAAAAAATGCAGTCCATAGCTGTCCTGTGCATCTGTTTCCCAAATTTGCTCCCTTTCATTGCATAGCTCTTTCCCCAGTTCTCATCGCCAGGATCCTACACTTCCTACTTCCTCAGCCTTCATTCCCTCAACCTTATCTCTCAACACAGTATAGAGCTTCCCCATGGTTCTTACCCTCATAAGTTTCCTCTCGCTGCATTCTGGGGGTGGTAGTAGTGGTGGGTGCTGGCAGGAATGCTGCTATGGAGCTCAGGGAAGGGACCAGTTTCCTGTGCTATGTCTACTCCAGGGTTCTCACCTCTCTGAGCACAGAGGGGTACCCTAGTATAGCAGGTACTTGCTACTGCTGCCTATGACAAAGCAACCCTTAGCAGCTGAATGGGGAAACTGGAGGGAGCTCAGGCAAAATTCTCCAGCTTTTATTGTGGGAAAAAGTATTAATCATTAACATTCTAACAGCATGAATGCATTAGCAACAAAGTATTTGCATCACAATTAACATCTATTTTTATTACATTCAACAGTACCTACCCCTAAATATCATCAACAGTCTGAATTGAACTGAAATGTTTTGTTGTGGTGCAACTGGGGTTAGGGTGGCAACGGTGGGAAGAGGCCCAGTTCTTCTCTTTGGCCCCAGGATGTATGCAAGACCACTCACACAAACCTGGACTGGTCATCAATCACCCCTTCAGCTCAACAGGTAAGGTAGGGAGCTGCCTGCCAAATGTGTGTGTGTAGCACTGCAGCCTGGTGCACGGGATTGCAATGCCACTGAAATTCAGGGTAGCTATGCTGGCAGCACCTGCTCTAACTCTCTGTCCCAGAAGGAGCTGCATGAATTGAAGTGACACTGAAACAATCCCCTGTACAAGTGTGCAGATCAGTTCATCAGTTTGGCAAGCATGTTTGAATCCTGCAGAAACCAAGGACTATACATAAAATATGCAAGGGATATCATTAAGGCTATAAAAAGAGATTAAGTGTTGCTATAGATTTTTCTGTATTATTTTGGAAACAAAAGTCTAGACAAAGATCTAGAATCACAATACATTACTACTTGAGTAAGTATAGTAACTATAATATTTTAACTGTGGTTTCAAGGAACTATGACTCTAGTTTTGAAATTAAAACAAATCCTTTAATTAACAAAACATACCAAAGAGAATCCCAAAGTCCATTTTCTCACTACAGTGCAGTAATGTTTTAACGACTCTTACTTTTTTCTGAGAGGACAATTTAAAAGTTATAATAATTTTAGTTATAAACTGTCCCTGCCATTGACAATATAGTTTCTTAATGAAAACAGTTCCCATGGCACACTTTTGCTATGACCCTTTATTGCCAAGACAAGAGAGACAGAAAAAATTAAATGACAAAATAAATATGCACTGGCAATTTTGAATGCACCTCAATTAACAATCGTAAATAATGTTTATTGCAAAAGCTTAACAGTCCCTGTGGCTCTAGGGGAAAAAGTATTTACAGCTGTGGATGTAAACTTACCAACTATGTATCTGTTGCATTTTCACACAAGGATGTTTGCAGTATAACAATCTTTGAATCAGAAGCAAGATTAAATATATTTGTTTTGATTTAGGGAAGATTTAACTTTTTTTGTGACTCTAAATAAGAAGTATATGAATCCTGTGGGTTGCAAAATTAGGGCAAGGAAAGAAGGAAAAATTCTCACACCTCGGAGAAAAATTGGTAAATCAGATCTTTGGTATTTGTCACTATGAATTAATTTGAAGATCTTTCATAAATTATCCCCTCAAAGAAGCTCTTCAGTGTTCTCGTAAAGGAAATGGTTTCTACATTTCTTTGAGTATGCTCCCTTGTAGAGTTAGTACCTGTACAAAACTTTTCCAATATCTAACATTATCTTGCAGTTTGTGGTCTCTCAAATAGTTTTCCAGCTTGTTATGAAAAGTGACTTCTCTAAGTGTGGGCTTTCTTTTACAATTAGATTCACTTGGTACAACTTGGATTCGGTTAGCAGCCAATACTAAGCCTGAAATGAAGAGAGCCACTGAGACTCAATTGTTTTCATTTTTCTTTATTCTTGTATAATACTGAAAACAAGGCTACACAAATAACCAGCATTAAGGGCATGAGTAAAGCAGGTCTGTAATATAAAAGAAGACATGCCAACAAAGAAAAAAAACCTTCATATTCTGGATTTGTAGTCTAGGCAGAGTTTAGATTTCAATGATTATATAAAGCAAGACATTAATCTGCAAGGCAGGTTATCTAATGCACAATTACAGTTAAATCTTGTACGCTGGCTTCCACATTCCTCTTTTGAAAATTTTCTAAAAATAATTTTAAAAAACCACCTTTGTTTAAAGTGAGAATTGTTTCCAAGTAGGCACTGTTATTCCCTGAGCAAGCTCTACTAAAGCCCCACAATATGGCTCAGAAATAAGGAGGGAAAAATATATCTTGCTGCACCTCAAGAGTGTTCAAGTTTTGAGCAATGTCAAAGGCCTTTGAACAAGCTTTATAAATGACATCCATATTTGCCCATTTTTTACTTAAATTGCTTTTGGTTCAACTGCATTCTGCACTGAATTGCCTAGATGCAATGTCATATGAAATGACATAAAACACAGAAAAAAAAGCAAGTTGCTAGCTGGGATTAGGAAATAAAGGAGTCACGGCCCTCGTTCACTTCAATAAATGTTGGAGGAAAAGAAAATGAAACTTCTGTTAAAAGCTAATCTCTATGAAGCTTGATAAGAGCAGGTGACATTTTACAAGTCTCAAATTTTTCATGTTATATTTAGCAGGTACAATGAAACAATTTACATATAGCACAAGATTTCTCATGGTTCTTTATGCTTTTTCTGAGTAAAGACATTCCTTTTGCAGTTTCTTAGGGTCTCATTGTATAAAGTGGGCTTTAATTTCTGTTTTATCCAGCAGGAAGGCATTTCCCTGGCATCTTCTCTCAGTGCATGTCTACACTAGGAAATTATTCTGAAATTACTAAATTCAACTTAACTCCTGATTTTACAAAATCAAAATAGAGTGTCCCCACTACAGAGAAGCCTAAAAATTAGTCCAAGGCAGGATCCATTAAAGTGGACACGCTACCTCGACTTTGAGCCCCAGGAAGCACTGGGGAGTAATTAGTTCAAATTATTCTAGGGAGTCGTTATTTCAAAATAGTGGCACTGGAACATGAACACTAACACTGTTTTGAAATAACTAATTAAAAATTAGCATTATTCCCCGAGGAAAGCAGGAGTACAGATTTCTAAATAAGTGGCCCATTATAAATTCATCCTAATGGGGATAATTTCAAAATAATGCCCTAGTATATACCAGGGTTCAAAGAGGTAAGGGAAGACACCAACATTTTGGAGAGTGTTAGATGTATATCAGTCCTCTCTTGCAGGTCAAAAATGTCCAGCCTCGGTAGTTAAGTATCTACATGTGTGTTAGGCCCATGAATACTTACTTTAGGCTAATAAATGCTAATTTAGCCACTTCATTTGTGTCTCCCAGCTTTCAAAATGGGACTTTTCATTAGAATTTATCTCTTTTCCCCTTGTATTTCTACATTCTCCCCCCCCCCAGATTTTTTTTCACTCCTCTGTGATTTTTTCTCGTGCTCCTGCTTTAGATATTTTATTTGAATGTCATTGTTTTCATTTTACTCTCTTTGTTTCATGCACTGTTGTCGCCATGTTGGTCCCTAAAGAGACTCTGGTTAAGGTGATTTTTTTATTGGACCACCTTTTGTTGGTGGAAGATACACAGGATAATAGAATTCTGGAACTAAAAGGACCTTGAGAGGTCATCAAGTTCTGCCCCCTGCAGTTGTGGCAGGACCAAGCACCATCTAGACTATCCCTGATAGATCCTATTCTTAAATATCTCCAATGATGAAGATTCCATAACCTCCCTAAGCAACGCATTCCAATGTTTAACCACCTGACAGTTAGGAAGCTTTTCCTAATGTCCTCCCTTGCTGCAAATATAAGACAATTGCTTCTTATTCTATCATCAGACATTAAGGAGAAAAATTTATCTCCCTCCTTCTTGTAACACCCTTTTAAGTACTTGAAAGTTATGTCTCCTCTCATTCGTCTCATTTCCAAACTAAACAAACCCAGTTCTTTCAGTCTTCCCTTGTAGGTCATGTTTTCTAGACTTTTAATAATTTTTGTTGCTCTTCTCTGCATCTTCTCCAATTTTTCCACATCTTTCCTGCAGTGGGATGACTAGAACTGGACAGTTTAGGCCTAATTAGTGCAGAGCAGAACAGAATAATAACTTCTCGAGTGTTGCTTACAACAAGACACAAGTAGTTATTATTCTTTGCTTTTTTTTTGTTGACTCATATTTCGCTTGTGGTCCACTATGACCCATAGATCCATTTCTACAGTATCCCTTTCTAGACAATCACTTTCCATTTTGTATGTGAGACACTCACTGTTGCTCCCCAAGTGGAGTACTTTGCATTTGTCTTTTTTTGAACTTCATTCTATTTTCCTCAGACTATTTCTCCAGTTTGTCCAGATCATTTTCAATTATGACCCTATCCTCCAAAATACTTGCAACCTCCCTGCTTGGTAATACCCTTCAACTTTATAAGTGTACATTCCATGCCTTTATATAAATCATTGATGAAGATATTGAACATAACCAGTCCCAAAACTGATCCCTGCAGAACCTCATTTATTAATCCCTTCCAATATGACTGTGAACCATTGATAACTATTCTCTGAGAATGATCTAACCAGTTATGCAATCACCTTATAGTAGCTCCATCTACATAGTATTTTCCTAGTTTATTGTAAGAAGGTCACACAAGATTTTATCAAATGCTTTACGAAAGTCTAGGTGTACCACATCTACCACTTCTCCCTTATTCACCAGATTTGTTATCCTGTCAATGAAAGCTATCAGATTAGTTTGACATGATTTGTTCTTTATAAATCCATGCTGACTGTTACTTATTATGGTCCAGATGTTTATATTAATCTTTTGTACTTTGACCCAGTTTCCACTTTTTGTAGGACTTCTTTTTGATTTTTAGAGCATTCAAGATCTCCTAGTTAAGTCAAGGTGGTCTCTTGCCATACTTCCTATCTTTTCTACCCAGTGGAATAGTGTGCTCTTACACCCTGAATAATGTCCCTTTGAAAAACTGCCAACTGTGTACTATTTTTTTCCTCTTAGTCTTGATTCCCATGGGATCTTACCTACCAGCTCCCTGGGTTTACTAAAGTCTGTCTTCTTGAAATCCATTGTCTTCATTTTGCTGTTCTCTCTTCTACCATTCCTTAGAATAATGATCAATATCATTTCATGATCACTTTCACCCAAGCTGCCTTCCAATTTCAAATTCTCAACCAATTCTTCCTTACTTGTTAAAATCAAATGTAGAAAAGCCTCCCACTAGAAGCTTCATCCACCTTCTGAAATACAAAAATTGTCTCTGATACATTTGAAGAACTTGCTAGATGATCTGTGCCTTGTGTTATTTTCACAATAGAAGCATCAATAGCCTATGTCCCCCATCATCACCAAGTCCTGTGCTTTGGATGATTTTGTTAGGTACAGGCAGTCTCCGGGTTATGTACAAGATAGGGACTATAGGTTTGTTCTTAAGTTGAATTTGTACGTAACTCGGAACTGGCTCCAGATTCAGCCACTGCTGCTGAAACTGACCAGGGGCTGACTACTGATCAGTTTCAACAGCGGCTGAATCTGGAGCCTGGGACAGAACAGCTGGGGCGCTGCCGGGTAGGTCCCCCCAGGACCAACCCGGCAGCACCCCAGCTGCTCTACCCCAGGCGTCCACAACAAAAGCCTGGTCTGCTGGGGGGGGGGGGGGGCGCACTAGCTGCGCCCTCCCCCCCAGCAGACCAGGGAAACCCAGAGCAAAGCCGCGGAGGCGGTGGGGTCTTGCGCCTCCAAGGCTTTGCTCCGGGTGTCCCCAGTCTGCTCGGGGTGTCCCTGGTCTGCTGGGGACACCTCCAGCAGACCAGGGACACCTGGAGCAGCTTTTCTCGCCCCGGAGGACGTGGTGGCGGGACCACTGCGCGTCTGGGTGGTCCTGCTGTCCGCGAGTTCCGGGGCGAGAAAAGCCCCGTTCGTAAGTGCGGATCCGACATAAGTCGGATCCGCGTAACTCGGGGACTGCCTGTATTTCATCCAGCTCTTCTTTCTAGTGAGATGCTCTGTAGTAGACTCCTCCCATGACATCACCCTGGTTTTTTACCCCTGCTAACATTACCCAGAGACTCTCAACAAGTCTGTCTCCTATGTCCATCTCAAACTCAGTACAAGCACATACATGCTCTAGACAGAACTTTTTGGGAAAGGAACTCTAAAGAAGAGCTCAAAAGCATGTGTGTTTCACAACAGCAGTTGGCCCAATAAAAGTTATTTCCTCACCCACCTGGTCTTTCTGTTTCAGACTCTCATGGGCTGAAGTTCCCCTCTATCAGTACCAGAGGAAAACAATCACTCATGAACCCTTTTTGTGATCCAATTCCCATATGGGAATTTGAATCATGCAATCTTAGTCCATTTTAAACTGCTTTTCCTGGGACTGCCCAGAATGTACTATATTGCAGGGATACTGATGATCATTCTGTAAGATTTTCCGATTGGGTGAGCTCCATGAAGGCATTTAAACCAATACCCCCACAATATTCTTCATGAGAATCTGACTAATTTACTGCCCTCGCTATGGAGAATGTTAGTTTCTCACAAGTTTCAGAAAAAAGTGCCATATATGAGAGAGATTAACAATTAGCTGCTTACAAGATCTGTGAAACCATACTTCCCACAGAACATACATAACTATTTAATAGTCATATATTTAACAACTCTATAATTTTAAAAGGAATATGGCTTACTGTGCACATTGTTATGTTATCGAGTGTGGCTGCTAAGTATTTGAAAACAAGGGACCTTTTAAGTCTTCTTGTAATTTAGAGATTTACTATTTCCATGTGCTCAGTTCCAGTAGTTAGCATCTTTCATGTTTTATGCAAATAGACATAGCTCAAGGGTTTCTTCACTGAAATAGATTTAGAATTCAAGAGTTACTCACTTTTTAAAAAGATTAATGTTCTATAGTTGCACAAAGCCCTCCACTTCCATGGACCCAGAGTAGGTCACTCCCAACCCCTCTCATAATCAATAGAATATTCTGAATACCCAATTTATACTTCATTGTTCAGTTTAATAATCCTTCTAGAATAACACCCCTTAAGTGCATTATGTGCAATAGAAATCAAAGATGAGCCATAGATTAAAATCTAGCATGAATTTATTAGAAGCCTCTTCTACAGATAGCCCACACCAATCTCACTTACATTCTCTCTCTCTATAAAAATCTTTTCCTGTGGGACAACAAAGTGATGACACCACATCACTCTGCATACTACAGACCCTCCCCTCCACCCTCAGTCACATTGCCTCCTCCCTCCCAGGGGGCCAGAACCCAACACCCTCCCCCACTCATTGGGTCAGGGGGTCAGGAGCTTCATGTCCTCCCCCTTCCTGGGGGAGGCAGGGGCCGCAATGTCTCCCCCCTTGCAGGTAGATCTGGGAGCTGCGAGGCCTCCCTCCTCGTGAGGGGGGGCAGTGAGCTACATGCCCTCTCCCCTTCCCACACTCTCACATCTGTCATACACCTCCTTGGTTGAGACCCCGCACTCCCAGCCCCCTCACTCACCACACTGCCAAGACCTTACTCCTCCAACCTCCTCACTCAACCGTTCCACTGAAACCCTCCAATCTGGTCGTGCTCCCCCACCCCTGGCCAGACACCCTGCCCCCAGCCTAGTCCTGCATTCTCCCCCCAGCCAAACACCTACCCCAGAGAGAGAGAGGGTTGGCGAGTGTAGCAAGCAGGGTGCACAGCCCCCTATTAGTTTTACAGTATTGTAACTCCACAGTGACATCCACAGTGTTGACCTTGCTCACTAGTGTAAATCAGAGTAGAAATATTCCAGACTATTTTACAAGCTAACTTTGTCATTCTTATTTGTTTAAATCTCTTCTGGACAGTGCCACTTCCTTATCCCCATCACGACTCCCACAATCTTTACAACTATCACCCGGTTCTAGCTCCTGTGATATAAAGATGAGGGCAATTAGGTAGGGTTTACTAATGTAACGACAAGGAACTCTAAATGGAAGCTGCACGTTCTTTAAGGCCAAGAGGCTAAATCTTAGATTCTAATTCTAAATTCCTTCTTCATTATATTTTGGTTTCATTCTCCTAACTGTAACAGCATTTCAATTTTTTCATAATCATGCACACCAGCATTTTGAAAAGACCTTTCCTGAATATAAGTTCCATTACGTTTCAACAGCAGTTGGGTGCTTACTTCCATTAGGCTGCTTTGAAAACCCCAATCTCAATTTCCTGTGCTGGAAGATGACAGCTGATCTGTAGAGTGTCATGCTTAGTCTCTATGAGGATGGGCTGTATTCAGCAATTCCTACTGTATGATTATGGACTGGCATTAATGAAAGCTTTGGGAGAGTCCGCATATACCTCACTTGCAAATACACTATTACAAGAGCAAGTGGTTTGTTGCCAATTTTCTGTCTCCTGCAAGAATCAATCTGAAGTGAACACATACGTAAAAACTGTTAATATGCTAGCAGCTTCTTTTTTACCAGTTCCTCCCATGGCTCCTGGGAGGCTACCTTGACTTGTAAGCTAGCCTCTTTATGTGTTTTCACCTCCATACGGAATGATATCTTTAGCAAGAAGTTCAAGAAGAAACATGACATATTGCTAAACAAACACTGAAATAGATAGTTTTTTTAAAGTTCAATAAATAGCATTTATATCCTTTGATTTGGAGTAGTTAGCACAATACACTTTAATTAGTCTAATATTTATGATAGTAACATTATCCATTAAGACGTCCATTCAATCCTGACTCTTAATAAGAGTTCTATCTGAAAAGTGCCTGTTACATTTAGATTACATTGTATAGGCTTTATATGGATGTCTTGAATAGACAAGGAATTCAGGTTTGAGCTTGGCTATTTTTTAGATAGCTCCATAGCTCTACATAGCCACATATCCAAGACTGCAATTAAGCTAATACTGAAAGGGGAGACTTTAAATTAAGTACATCTTGGCTCTTGTTTCTCGGGGACTAATATGTCTCCTACATTGACACCATGTTTCTTTTTAAGATAACATGAAGTATTTTTAATGGAGAAATCCTTCCCCTACTGTCACTGTGTCTCTGTGGGAGATAACTGAGAACAGCAAATTCAGGTCACACTGCTGAGAAATAGGGCAGATACACCTCAAAATGCTGGTGGTTATTCTCCCATGAGAGATACCAAACCAGCCACACAAGCAAACTCCTGTCTCATCACACTGACTAATAAGAAGCCAGAAAAAGCAGTTTCCTGAGGCATTCCAGTCTTTTTGTCATCCTTCCTCCCCCACACTAGATTTAAAGATGAATGGTTCTTTAGAACCAGTCTCATCAAACAACAGTTTCTTCTGATCCCGATGGACCAGCCACACCCCAAGGTCAATATCCAACATAGATCATGCTGTTGCCAATTTTTAGTATCTAAAATCTAAAAGTTCATTCATAAAAGGCACGTGAGAGATAAAATTGGTTAAAGGAAATAGTTGCAAAGTTCTTGGTTCAAGCTTGTAGCAGTGATGGAATAAACTGTTATCTTAAATAAAGTCTCTGGCTGCTTCCAATGACTGGAAGGACCCCTCAGGCCCTTTGTTAGAATGCTTCCGTTAGTATAAGTCCAGAGTCCAGATGTCTGAACAGGAAAGAGGCAAAATGGAGATTTTTCCAAGGTCTTTTTTGGCTTCTGCTAAGTGAAAGGAATCTTAGTGTTCCTACTGTGGAAAATGACAGGTAAAGATGGAGTATGGAGTCACATGGGAAAGTCACATGTCCAGGCATGAATCACCTAGTCGTAGCAGAAGCCATCACCTATACTTCAGATGGCACATCCACAGGACATGTATATGGGTGTCTCCCATGGTCTATTATGAGTTAAATGTACCTTGATGAGCCACTTAGTTTGAACAATCCCTCCAAGATGTACTGGCTAAATACTTTGTGAGTGTTACCTCAGGCGCAAACCTTTGAAACAGGTATAGAGCCAGTACTTATAACTTCCAATACAAAAAGTGATCCAGGCATACAAATAGCATAATCATATTCTGCAAATCATAAGCTTTCCATAGAGATCTTATGCAACAACCTTACCACATGAATCCACAAACAAACCTGCATAGCAGAAGAGCAACACGCATTATTTTCACTCTCTGTTCTGCAGTATAGAGCGCAGTGTGGCTTTTCACTGGCTATCATAGGTTGATTCTCTTTCATATCCCTGTGTAGATGTGACTGAGTAAAACAGAGATACAGTTTTCGAATGTTGCTCAAAAATGCCTACTGCTTCACATTGCGTGTAAACACTTTTGCACACACAGGTCAAGTGCTGAAAGGTTCAACTACAGAGTTGTGCACAGAAAGAATCAGATAATCCACTTTTGATGGTTATGTGAATATAATATATGGTAAATCAAATACAACATCATTTATTAATTTAGGCTCAATCAAGAGCTCTAGGATTAGTTCTATAGGTAACTGTATTATCTTGTGATTGGATTCAAATTTAGAAGACCTGTGTTCTATTCCTAACTCAGTCACAGACTTTTAGGTGGATAAAACTTACCTACCATGCATAGTTTTCTCTCTTTTTGGGAGCAAGAAAATGCATAAATTATAATATGATACTGATTATTGCATCACACAGATACAGAACAGACAGATAAGCACACAAGATCACAATCTTCCTGTCTTGTGCTGTAACAATCTCTTTACTCTTCTTTAGTAGAGTAAAATCTTGCTACAAGCATATTACTTGTCTGTCCTCTAAAATACGTGCTTCAATATAGTTATACATTTGTTTGCAGTGATCATTACAGTGCTTTTGATTAATAATTAAAGAAAAGATGCCTAACCCAGGAGAAATCTTAGAGAACGACAGAAACATCCATTTATGATGGCAAAGAGGTAGAGTAGTATAGTTATCCCAAGAGACCAGACACAGCTCAGATGTTACCTCCAATACACACTGATGCCATTCTGCACTGTCAAATAAAACTGAACAGCACAATAGATATATGACCAAAACTGTCAGCACCAATAGGTACTGAAAAAATTGCATTAGGAAAATGGATGTACTAAGATTCAATTTTTGGATTATATAAAGGTTTAATTTGGTGACCTTGTACATCTCCTCTTGGAGACTGGAAAAATGGTTCCCTAGTATTTAAAAAAATAATCCATCTTATAGAAAACTGTATTAATATCCTTATTTGAAATGCAATAGTCTGAAAGCAAACAAAATCTATATAACAACTTTTTTCAACTTTGCCTTCTTCTTACAAATTTTGAGCCATGTTCCTGCTCAACTGTACTCCATTATTTGTACATATAAAAAAATAACATATGTTGTCCCAGTTCAATGTTTTGATTACAAGCACAATACCAATAAATGCTCATATCGAGTTTACAAACATGCACACATTTCCATGTGCAGAGACATGGTTATTGAAAAACCGATCCTACAGCTCAAATGGATTCTAAAGAAGAAGGTAAGTGTCATTTATTGTTATCCTGCATCTGTTGCTGTATTTGAACTTCTGAAGTGTATAGTCACGTTTAGAGGACACTACGTTCTGACTAAATTTCTGGAAACCTCTCTAAAACCATGTGATACTTTTAGGTTATAGTTTCCTATTTTATAGGATTCACAAACACAAAATTAATTATTATGTATTTGAAAATGAAAAAAAATCACAAAATCATTTCAACTACCGACAAACCTTCTGCATTGTCAAAATGCTGCACTTGGTTGATAAGATTTAAAATTACAAAGAGCATGCTGATAATGGACTTAGTTTGTCCTTTGCATTACTTTATTGCTTTGAATTACTGTGACCTTTTTGCAAAATAATCCTTCAGCAACTGAGCATACAATATGGAAGAACCACCCAAACCACACAAAATATGGCAGCAGGGCAGGATCACCTGCAGTTTCACATTGAAAAGTGACTCTTTCCTAATGACATTGTGCTGATTCTTACTTAGATTGTCTCAAGGTCTTTCAGATCAGCTTTGTTCATTTCAGAGGTAAAAAAGATTTTTTTTTCTAAATAGCAGCACAGCAAACTTCCCTGGGGAATTGACAAGTCGGGTTGGGGCTCTCTTCTCTACTGGTTCATGCATTTGTGCTCAACAATATTACAGAGGTGAAACTGAAGGTAGAGCTTGGCTTATGGAATTGGAGCTTAGTTAACAATTTGTTTTGATGATGTAAGATTCAGTATAGCCGTGTAGCTAAAAAGTAGCTTTATGCAACCTAATGTGCCTCAGTGTTTCTTACTAGCCACCCTTTCTGACTTACAGAAAGGAACAGCCTAGTGCCGTTGGTAAAGATGCATTAAACAGGCTGTTTGCGTTACTCATTACTATTAAAGCAGAAATAGACCAAACAGGTCTCTTGGTTACTGTTATCACCCTTTTACGGTTAAAATTGTTTTCTTCTTTAAATTAACACTGTAAAAAATTTTTTGTACTAAATCTGTTTTTACAAAAGCAACTATGTAATTTTTTCTTTGTGTAAATGCAAAATAAAAACAAATTGTTAAAATAACTGAAAAAGCCAAAAACAAATGTAAAAACACCAAAAGATTGATGTATACCACTATTTAAATGGAATAAAGGGCAAATTAACAACTCTAAAGCAAGCACCTATCAATTGTGACAAAATAGGTATAATATAAAAACAACCTAAAAGAGAAGCACTTGTCAAACAGCAATTAATTACAGCTTAATGGTGTAAAATTTACTAATCCCCCAAAATGCTATAAAAAAGAGCTGCTTTGCCATTTTTGGGGTTCCGATGTACCAAGACTTTTCCCAAAACATCGTATCAAACCAATAAAGCCCCACTTCTCCCTCAACTGGCTGGTAAGCTAATAAAAACAACAAACTGGTAACTATAACTATAACTATGTTGATAGAACTGGTGTGTGTGCGCGTATGTGTCTATGGGAGCATATGGGAGCTGCTTTACTACTGCATTCTTAATAAACACGGTGAAGTGCCTTTTTCCCTAAAAAATCACAAGTGCTTTTGATAAGCATATATGATAAGCAGCTCTAAAAAAATAAAACAAGAGCCTCTCAATTAAAACAAAATAACTATAATATTAAAAAACTTTTAAAAAGCAATAATCAAATAGCAATTAATTGCAGCATAACAATGCAAAATTTACTAATCCCAATGAATAAACTGCTATAAAAAAGCTGTTTTGACACAGTTTTTAAATTGTGTTCTACCAACACTTCATATCAAACCCATAAAGACCTGCTCCTCCCTCCCTCACACTACCTAGCCAGTTGGCTAATAAAAACAACAACAAGTAACTAAAGCAACATTAATAAAATTAATGTGTGTGTGTGTACATAAACATATAGTATATATAAACATATGCTAGCTGCTTTACTATTGCATTCTTAATAAACATGGCATATTGCCTTTTCCTCTAAAAAAAATACGTTCTTCTTATAAGCATAACCCCAGAAAAAGATTCCAGCTCCTTCTTAAGTATCCTAGGTATGTTGGTGCTGAAGTGCTAGCAGGTAGAAACAACTGTAGAAATGTTTCTTCTCTCTTAAGTAAAGCAGAAGTAACTCTGAATACAAACTGGGAACATGTCTGTTGAGTAAGACGATATTATGTATTGGCAAGAGTACTGTAAGGAAGACACAAGAAATAGTTCTGCTCTAGTCTACACTGATAAGGCCTCAGCTGGAGTAGTATGTCCAGTTTGGGGACACTTCAGGAAAGATATGGACAAATTATGAAGCAAATATGATTCTAGGTTGTATCAACAGGTGTGTTGTAAGCAAAACTCGTGAAGTCATTCTGCCGCTCTACTCTGCACTAGTTAGGCCTCAGCTGGAGTACTGTGTCCAGTTCTGGGCGCCACATTTCAGGAAAGATGTGGAGAAATTGGAAAGGGTACAGAGAAGAGCGACAAGAATGATTAAAGGTTTAGAGAACATGACCTATGAAGCCAGGCTTCATGAACTGGGCTTGTTTAGTTTGGAAAAAAGAAGATTAAGGGGGGACATGATAGCGGTTTTCAAATATCTAAAAGGGTGTCACAAGGAGGAAGGAGAAAATTTGTTCCTCTTGGTTTCTGAGGACAGGACAAGGAGTAATGGGCTTAAAGTGCAGCAGGGGATGTTTAGATTGGACATTAGGAAAAAATTCCTAACTGTCAGGGTGGTCAAATATTGGAATAAATTGCCAAGGGAGGTGGTGGAATCTCCCTCTCTGGAGATATTTAAGAACAGGTTAGATAGACATCTGTCAGGGATGGTGTAGACGGAGCTTGGTCCTGCCTTGAGGGCGGGGGGCTGGACTCGATGACCTCTCGAGGTCCCTTCCAGTCCTATTATTCTATGATTCTATGATTCTATAAATTGGAAAATGTCCAGTGAAGAGCAACAAAATAATTAAAGCTCTAAAGAATATGATTTATAAATAACGTTTGAAAAAAATGGGATTTGTTTAATCTTGAGAAAGGAAGACTGGGGAAGGAAAAGGGGGACATGAATACAGTTTTCAAGTACATAAAAGGTTGCTAATAAGGAGGAAGGCAAAAAATTTTCCCGTTAGACTCTGAGGATAGAACAAGAAGCAATGTGCCTAAACTGCAGCCAGGGCAGTTTAGGTTCAGTTAGGAAAAACTTCCTACCCGTCACGGCAATTAAGTAGTGGAACAAATTATCTAGAGAAGTTGTGGCATCTCCATCACTGGCAGCTTTAAAGAACATGCTAGACAAGTAGACATCAGGGATGGCTTAGTTATTATTACTATTAATATTATAGTTGATTAACCGATAAACAAAAGCTTATAGGTTAATGCTATAGACAACACGTATTTCCTCCCCCCACCCTTTGCCAGTAAATTTCTTAGGACGCCGGTCTGGGACCACAGACTCTCTCCTCCCCTCCAACAGGAGCTGCTCTCTCTGTATCAGAGGCAACAGTGCATGGCAACAGGCAGCCGGTCCACAAGGGGAGCTGGTTTTTAAACTTGCTCCCCTCGTAAACCATCTCCCGCCTGGCACCCCATGCTGCTGTCTCTAATAGAGAGGCAGCAGCACAGAGTGGTAGGGGACCCCTCTGGCTGCCAGCCCTGCCCCAGGCACTACAGAATAGTCGACTAACCAATAAGAATTCACGAGGTTACTCAACAATTAGATTAACCGATATTTAACATCTCTAGCCTTGAGTGCATGAGACTGGATTAGATGACCTCTCAAGGTCCACTGCAGTCCTACACTTCCATGAGTCTTTGTTTTACAATATCATTGGGGGGGAGCAGCACGAGGCAGAGAGAACCACACTTTATGTTGGACTCTGATCAGTATCCTTCTCTTGCAATGAGTTCAGTAGGAGTGAAAAGTGCTCAGCAGCTGGTAGGATGATGCCCTTTACACACACACACACACAACAGACTCACTGCTACAAAATAAAGGTATGATGCACTTGCAAATGTAGTATAATCAAAAGAGACCCAACATTATACTCTTAATAACAATTGTAATGGCTGCTCATGATTATTTTTATTGACCATCAAACAGAAAGAGGGCAGTGATGAATTGTGAAAGATGACAGTTAACATACAAGAGAGAACAATAAATATCTTGTTGCGTTGTCCATATGTATTATAATGGCATCCCTTAGAGCAGCTACACGTAAGGCTCTGTCAGCATTTCATTTATAAACCTTGTTTTCAAGAATATTAAAATTCAGCTGTAAAAAAATTGTTCTGGGTTGAAACTTGGCATATTTATATATTTGCTTAGGAATGCTGCTGAGCAAAATTGCAATGGAAGCAATGCAAGGTCACAAAGGTCTTCTTGTAACCCCATTTTGGAGATGGGGGGGAATCAGTTCTTCTGAATGAGATTTTGTGTGTGTGTGTGTGTGTGGTTTAACATGCTTTTAGCGTCATACTTCAAAAAATCCCAAACTAAGCAGGAAAATATGAAGACTGTAATTCTATATGTAAAACTCCTTGCTTTGGACTATACCCTAAAGTTATATGTTGTTTTCTTGCTTTTTATTTTATTTTTAAAAAGACAAGCTAGCCCATCACTTTGACCATATTCCCTTTCCCCCTTAGAATACCTCCACTGTCTCTCCCTTCTCTATTGCATCAAACATAAGCTGCTTGTATTCACTTTATTGGCCCTTCCCAGTCAATTTCCAACCTACGTATCATGTCTCATGTGGTATCAAGCTGTCAATGCCCACTTCCATTCAGACCATGGTGGCAACCTCCATAGTCCACTTGTTAAATTTTCAAACACTTTCATGTTTTCCCCCATTTTGCCCCTCATGCTTGCGAGGCACTACCCATAAACCTCCATAAAACTATCTCACTATTCTCCTTCAAATCCCTCTTTTGCCATGACACTTACAAAACTTGACAACACCTAGGCTACTAATATACAGACTATTGCCCAAAACGCTGATCTCAGTCAGGGTCATATAGACCATCTGTCTATCTCCATTTGTTGTCTCTTGTTTTATACTTAGACTATAAGCCCCTTGTGGCAGGGACTGGACCTAACACAGTTGCATCTTGGTCCATCATTATAGGAATACAAAAAACAATAAAATAAAATAAATAATAAATAATATTAAATGCGGACGATGCTTATATGTTATTCATTTTCTGATAGCATTTTGATTATGAATTCCAGCTGTATTCACCTTAAAAGAGTTACGAGTCCATATTACAGAGTAGAATATCTGTGCAGTTCTTTGATGGGTCCAGTACTTGCCTATTAATATTTACATATTCAGAGATTCTTTGCATCTTTTATAAAATTACATCATTAATAGAGAACTAGAAACAATTATAATACAGTCCAAAATATTTCAGTTCTGAGATACTAAAATAAAGAATCTCAGAATAAAATTTATCCTTGTGGCTTGTCTCTACTGTGGAGGTGCAAATTCTAGTGTATACCAGAGTGTCATGAATACAACTGGTCTTTGGAGACCATGCAGACTCCTAGTATATGTTAAAGTGATCCCGTTTCAAACAGCACTATGTTACTCTTTATCGGGGAACTGTTAGTGTACACCAAAAGGGTCCATAAGGACCAGTTTGTGTGCATAATTTACACCCCTTTACTAAGAATTGAGGCCCTAACATACCCTAATACATCTAGCCAATTGCAGTCTATCTATATAAGTTTATGTATACTTCCAAGACTCTACAGTGACTAGGCACGATGGGGTGAGTTAAAAGTAGGGAGAAAATTAACTCTGCATTTTTTCTTATTTTTGTTGCTTTAAAGCAGAACCTTCACTGTATTTTAATGTGTTATTTTTTATTTCCTGCCACATAACTCCAATAGAATAAAGATACAATAATGTGATAATCGAGTGCCTTCACAGAGCCCACCAGTGCATTATGACTCCAACATGAAGAATGCAAACATCTGCTGGCATCATTAAACCATGTCTGTACTCTACATACCAATACTTGACCCTGTGACCATTTCCACCATTAGATTTGAATGACCTCAGCAAAAGAGCTGAAAGGCCACAGTATTAATTCACAGAACCACAAGCTCAATTTAAGATTTAATTTGAGATAACTAAGAGGAACTGAAAGTGTATTCAAACTTATAAGTGTGCAATAAAAGATTTTACTCTGTTTTCTAACTTACATATAAATTCAATATTTTTGTAAAAGATTTATTCACAACTTTGCAAACATGGTTCACGGTTGTTGAGGTGTTTTTAGCAGACCTTTTGCTTAATAACTAGCATTATGATGCTGCTATTTAGCAATCTCCCGCCCCGCCCCCCACTAATGTATGAATGTCTTCCCTTCAGGGATTTCTCTGCAGTCTGATTATATCCCTTAGGGGAAAAATGCTTTGTTTATGAGCTGTTCCCATCATGTAGCTTTGAAATGCTTACTTTTATTCTAACTTAAATTATCTAAAACCCTGTTTGTTTAATCATGATGGCTTTAGATCCAAACTCTTACCATGACAATTAAAATGTCTGAAATCTACTACATGATTCTTAACACATTACACTGTTTTAAAGAATATACCTTTTCTTTCACCTAGATCTTTGGGTACTTTGCCTTATAAAGCTATCTATACATGTTAGTATATGTATAGAAATAAACATATTACACACACACACCTTCCCAAACACAGAGGTGTTATCCATGGGATAAATTGCACAGCCGTGTGGTAAATACATGTATGATTCAAATTTGACTCACCAGCTCTCTGCTCAGCTACCCATTCCTTTATTTTAAATGCCAGCTCCTGAGCAGCTTCAAACAGCCACTCTGATTTTTTTTCATTAAATAAAAAAACAAAAGCAAGCTGGCATGCTACCTCTGCCTTCTCCTTTCTGTAAGGAAATGATGATAGGTAGATGTAGGACACATGGTTATATTGGCTTGTTTTTGGGACAGGCATATTACTCATGAATGGAGAAGCCATGTGTGAATTCAGCAGTTTGTTCCCATCATATCAAGCTGCTGCGACTCTGAGGAAGGAAACTAGACTGGGCACTCATGATGGAGCCTAGTTGAAGAGCTCTGGCTGAACTCTACACCTATTGAGTAGCACAGCCAAATTTTGGTCCACTGTGATTTACTTGCCTTTGTGAAGTACTTTGAGTTCCAAAGTAGAAAAGTGCTGCATAACTGGTAGGAGCTGATTGTCGTCATCTCATAAATAAAAGCTAAGAGACTGATTTAGCAATGGCTTGACTGGATTTTTAGGAATTTTAACTATTTAATAAAACAGTATTTTAAATAAACTTAAACACACCATTCGCGGGAGGAGCAGTAACAAGCACCCGTGAGCGTTACATTACTCCAACATTACGTTTATATGAGCCCAACATCAGACTAGGACATATATTCTGATAGAAAATAATGCACTGTGCATTATGAAAGTTGTGGTCACCTATGAAAAATTAAACACTACACAGGAATGAGAGCAAAGCTTCACAAAGTTACAATGATTTATTGTCTCCATATGAAAATACTTTGAGTTGGCTGGGGCACACTAAGCATGGAGCAAAAATAATCAAAAATTATAGCAGGATGTTCCTTATGCTACTTAAAATTACAGAGCACAAATGCTGCCAAGGTGGATCTGACATATATGCATTTTATACGAGATACTATGCAGTTTAGAGGGAGAGGCCCATTACAATCTAAATTTAGACATAAGGAGTTTTTATTTCACTCTCACTCTCCTTGTTTAGTTGAAGGAAAGGAGAGGGGTGGGCAAGATTCATATTGCACAATATAACAGGCTATCATGAGGATTTCTTTTACTTTCTGGTTTTTTTTCCTCCCCAATTTTTGAAGAAACCCATTTATCACTTTGCTCAAAGGTACAAAGAGTGACCAAGCTAAGGTAGGGTAGGTTAAAATTTTCTTTGACTCCTCAGCACATTTGTCATGCAGGCTGTCTGCTTGCCTATGAAACCTTTTCACCTCAGGCTCACTGTGAAGACATACCCCATGAGAAAGAAACAAGGTGAAAAATGATGATGTCACTAGGTTGTTGCAAGGTTAGCACACCCTTAAATGGAGTAACGCTAACCCAAGCAGCTGCTCAGCTCCCTCCATGGATAATATTCATCTCCACCCCCATCCACGGAGAGCCCAGGACTGAACAAGGGCTATGCATGAACTACTTGTTGACATAATTAGTGCTGGCTCAAAGGCTCTTTTTAGTAGCCAAGTTGGCTGTATTTTGCAAGCTTTCTTTGGCAAAATGAAAGCAAAGTTCAGCCAAGTTTTATATCTATTTGGTTTTACGTCTTATGCATTTCCCAGCTTGGACAAAAGAGCCAAAATATCCTGATCATTTTTCAGTTTTATGGTACTTGTTAGTTAAAGATGATATTAGCTTGTTAAATGTACAAACTCTTTGGGCAACCAGCAATGCACTAGGAAAGGCGCAGAGCTTTCAAGTTCATATGACAAGTTCAGTAATAAGATTCATTAATTCAAATTTGCTTATAAAATCTTTGCATTTGGCCTCTGTCTAAGGCACAATACTTTGAAACTGATGTTGGCTGTGCTTTCCTTTTTCCTTACTAGATAGACACAAAAGTATTTGGAACAGAGCTAACATTTAATGAAAACTGGCAAGATAAACATTTTTTCTAGTAACTTTTCATTCCTTAGGGTCTCTACGGTTGGGTAAATTGCAACAATTTGATCCTTGAATTGCCATAAAATTACAATTCAGACTGTGGTGCAAAAAAGTTTGCCAACTTAATACCGCGTTAGCCAACATTTTCAGTCCAACACATTTAGTTGTTAGTTTCATTGTAACGCTAACAACAACAACAAAGGTTGTATAGTGCTAAGTATGAAAAATTTTCTTTGCAGTTCTTGGGAATCTATTAAACAGCGCAAACAGTACCTGAGTGCCTTTGTAATCAAATTAGATAATACAGATTAATATTCTTCATAATGGAATCTTAACAGGGAGGAGGGGAAAGCAGTGAACTACGCACTTATGCTAGCTGTAATGCACACTTTGTTACATGTTTTGTGACAATACTCCATTCTTGGCTCATCCCCAATTGTCTCATTTTCATCAGTGTCATAACAGTATACTGTGTTTTGCACAGTAGTTTTGTAATCATTTTATTGAAACATGTTTGGATATGTAGCAAGTATTAAACTTTCCAATGGCTACCAAGAGTCTATTTTAAAATAAAGGTTAGAAGGTGTTTTTTATTAGTTCATTGTGCATTTTAAAAAGCTTTAAAAGTTATATATGAAAAAATGCTGTGAAAATATTTCCCAAACCACCTGTTAATTTTCATACAACTGTGATTGTTTTAAAATTAGTAGAATTTTAAAAAGATTTTTTTACAAGATTTTATTTTCTATTTTCTTTTTAAATATACCTACTGGGGGCCTGATCCATTACCGACTGAAGTGAATGAGAGTCTTTCCAGTGACTTCAATGAGGATTGGATCAAGCTCCGAATCTACTAATATGGAAACATGATTAATTAAAACAAACAAAATTTATGCTACTGTTATATAAAAGTGAGAGGAGTTGTAGGGATTTCAAAATATTCTTGTGTTCAAAATATGTATTTGCATACAAACAAATAAGATACTGTAACTGCATACATATCTACCTGATTTTCATGAACAAAGATGTGACGCCAAAATTCACCATCAATATTATATTCCTCTTTGAAACTGTAGCTTTCACATTTTCCTTGTGATTTGGAAAGAGAACTACAAATTTGGAATAGCCTATTCTTGTTTGGTAACCAAGAGTTATTTAGAAAATAGAGAGACAAGTTGGGTGAGGTAGCTTTTTTATTGGACCAACTTTTCTTGGAGAGAGAGAAGTTGGCCAAATAAAAGAAGCCACCTCACCCATCTTGTCTGTTTAATATCCTGGGACTTGACATAACTACAACCTCACTGCATATTTAAAACTAAAAAGTCACTTCTACGCAGTATTTAAATAGTTTGCCTAATAATGATTTCTATATCCAATTTATTTAATTAAATGCATTTATGAAAAATAAAGAGTTATGGAACAGGTTATAAAACTATTAGCAAATCTAAACATGTTTTCTCCATTTCAAATATCATTACTAACTTACTGTATAGTTACCAAGGTCTATTGATGCATCAATCAAGCATAGTGTACATTCATACTGTGTAATAAGAGAACCATCCAATGAAATGTATTATTGAGCAACCTTTCCCCTAGTAACAAAAACCAGGCATATGGCATATTTCAGGGAGAATTGCACATGCTGTAGTCACATTCTTCAGATAGCAGTTTTCTGGTTTGTTTCGTAAACTCGGTACTACATTTCCAAGCCAGAGATGACATGCTTCTACATGTACAGTGAACAATGTTCAGCTACAAATTTCCACAAAACGTTTCTTTGCGGGTAACAGAAAAAATAAAATCAGAGTTGATAATGCTGTATTAAATGGAATCAGCACTAATAGTTTGGCAAGTCTCTAAATAGCCAGATAAAGACGCTTGCAGGAGCAATATTGGAAGTAATCTGGCATAGTTTGTAGAGACTGGCTGGACTCCAGCACAAGGTAAACCAATAAAGCTGGCTATTGCTAATCCATGAGGCTGCAAGTTGTGTCATATGTGTTAGCTGAGATTTTGACTCCGTACTGAAAAACTGGATCTAAAAACAGACTTCTGAGCAGAGAAAACTGCTGTGATTGTCCCACTCAATATGTTGGCACAAATAGACTTTTGGGACTTCCATGTACAGTACAGCAGGGTGTTGACCATAATGAATTTTGCATTAGTATGTGGTTATTAATCCTGAGCATGCACTGTTGTATTTATATCTTGTCTTTGTCCAGTGATAAAACACATTTAATGTATGTCTATTTACCTACTGTGTTTTCTGACACTAGAAGCCCATTCATAATGCTATGGAATAGTTGTTAACCTATGGCAATAATCTGGCATTGGGTTGAAGTTGCAGCCTGCCTGCTTTGGGTTCTAAGTGAACTTAAGGATTGGATTTTGCAAAGCATACTCCAACTCTATGCTTTTTAACATTAGTTAGAGGTAAACCAAGCCCTAAGCCTTTGTTTTGTGAAATGAGCCCACCCATCTCCTCAATGGCAATGTGTGATTCAGAGCTTCAATTTAATTATACTCTCTGAGACAAAGGATTAATGGACACAAATCAGAAGTCAGGAATGGTAACACAGAAACATGTAGGGGTCCATTTTAACCAGCCTGGTCAGTCAATCACAGTTTTAAAAGTAGCCATTCTTCTACAAAGCAATTTTATTACCCAATTACAGACGGAGCCTGTTGAACTGGAATTTGACACCATCAGTTTGAGTTTGAATAAAGATATTAACTGGTTAACACACTACAAAGACAATTTTCCATGCCTTTGATATGTGCATTTATACATGAACAGCAATAAATGGAACACATCCGGCCTGACTCAATTAGCATCTTTACTGGTCCTAGAATTGAAAGGTAACTGTTTTTCTTGTTACATACACACCGGATTTTGTAATTTCCACCCAAAATCATCTGATGAAATGGGTTTTACCCATGAAAGAAAGTGACATATTTGTTAAACTCTAAGGTGTCACAGGAGAGCTCTTTGTTTTTAATGTTACAGACTAACAAGGTTATCCTTCTGAGACGTCATGCAAAATGTTTATGAATGTACACTTTTATACAATGTTAAACTGAAGTGCTAACTAAAATATTTTATATTAATCTTTTTTGCCATTTTTGTCTTCGATATTCTCTCTCCCATGTTAACATTTCTGCATCATATAGGTTATAAATGCTTGATCCTGCCAGGAGTACAGGGGACTGGATTTAATGACCTCTCAAGATTCCTTCCAGTTCCATGAGTCTACGAGATACAAATTACATAAGAATTTTGCAGAGGAAATTTATGTTAAGAGTAATGATAAATGCAGAGTAATATGATGTATGCCATTTAATAGTGGGTATATGGTCACTGTCAAAAGTGCTTTCACCATGGGGAAGGTATTCATATTCAAAAAATTTTAAACAATGTTTAAAAGCTTATATTCTTTCAGGCATTTATCATGCTGTTAATTAGGGGAGCCAAGCACATATGGATATTAACAGGATCATTTGCTAAATAAAATTTTTTTAAAACAACCTTCACTGAAAATAAATAGCTGTTATTTCTGCCAATCTGAGAGGTGCTTTGTAACATCTAAAAAACCCACAATTTTCTGGATAGGAATTTTTGCAGGAATGAAAAGTCGAAAGAGGCAAAACTTTTGAGATGTGAGACCCTAATTCTGTTTTAGATTACAGCTAGAAATAATTTACTTCACATCTGAAAACCTGATTTGCTCAGAATTTTAGAACAATTTGCTAAAATTTCATTTGACATATTGCTGTCTGACGACAGGCTCAGTGGAGGACGTGCACGCACATGCACACGCACACACACACATGCACACACACACAGAGATGAACTAGGGAAACTATTCAGAGGAGTGCCCCAAAGGTTGGTGTTCAGATTGCTGTAGTTTCTAATCTAGATAAATGACCTAGTCACAAAAGAAACTGCAAACTAGCTATATTTGCTGACTTTGCACCGTTAGTGGGGATAGTGAAACATGCAGGAAGCAAAACCAAAAAACAAATAAACCCCACCCCAGCCCTGCTACACACAACTATTAGGATTTGGATCTGCTATATTACTTGGCTGATGCATGATAAATGAAATTAACATTGACAAATGCAGAGTATTGCACATTTGGTATATGTTTACCCTAAACCAATGAATACGATTGATCTAGAACAGTGGTTCCGAAATAGAGCTCCACGGAACCCCAGGGTTCTGCGAAATGAAAGAACCCAATCACTCCTTTCCCCTCCCTCCCCCCAAGCCAGTCTTAGGGGCAAGCGAGCTAGGCGGACGCCCATGGCTCTCATTTTCAAGGGGCCGCCGCAGTCTCAAAGGTGGGCCAGTATTCTTTTTGGGGGGTTTTTTTTTTTGGTCTACCAGTTTCCCCCAGCGTTTTTTTTAAAGGGTTCCATGGCCAAATAAAATTGGGAAACACTGATGTAGAGCAAAGGGATTCATAGAGGACTTTAGGATAATGGTGAACTCTTTATTTAAAAAAACCCCCTCACAAATCAAACAATTGGGCCAGAAACAACCACAAACACTTGTACTATATATTATTATACCTAGAATGGAAAAGCATGCCCACTATAGTAAGGATGGGATTATCCAATTCTCTGGCAAAACCCAGCTAGAATATTGTGTCACCACCTTATAAAGGGATATTAATATAGCATTTGAAAAGGCATTAAGAAAAGTAGGGAAGCTGATTCATGGATTAAAAAGTATGAGCTTATAGGACCTAAATTCACACAGCTTAGAAAGAAGATATTTAAACAAAAATTATTTGAAGAGTGTGTGTGTGTATGTGTGTGTTACACACACAAAACTGAAAGTAGATGTCAATTTGACTTACTTTAAGTATATGTGAGAAGACATTAAAGGAAGCTAAAAAATGCTTATTTAAATACATATTAGAAAGTCCCTTGGATACAATGCAAGGGACCAGAACCTGCCTCTAGTCAAATTGTGCAGTACTATAACTCCAAAGGTAGGTCCACTGAAGTTAATGGACATAGGGAAAGATACCATTCAGCATAAGGTTAACAAAATATGGCCCATGCAACCTTCTATGGAGGAAAGGAAAGAAAAACAATGCATTAATTCAAATGCTAATTAAGTGTTGCCCAGAAATTCCCTTGTGCACTGGGAAGAACACAACTGCTATGCTACTGTCAGAGTTGTAGCATAGTCTGACTTGTAACACCGGTCAGTGAACAGAAACTGGGAGGTCATGGCTTTGTGCTTTCTCCTAACCCCACAGCACTCTTGTTACTGCCTCCTTGTGGGTACCATGCACCCGGAAGTGATCAACTCAAAAGAAGCCCTGAGCTCCCCCAAACACAGGGGAAACAATTCTGAGTGATCTTTACACAGGCGTCACAAAAAGGAGGCTCTATTAAGGTTGTCAACAGTCTGTATGCAGAAAACCAAACACCTTTACCGGGCTCCCTGCTCCACTGTTCCCAAGGCCCTGCCTCTATCCCACCCTATCTAAGAGGCCCTGCTCCATCCTCTTCATCCCCCGTCCTTTCATCATTCACTTTTCCCCACCCTTTGATCACTTGCTCATTTTCAGGGTGAGAGCTTTGGGCTAGGGCCAGAAATGAGGAGTTTGGAGTGTGAGAGGGGACTCTGGGATGGGTATAGGGTGAGGGAGAGGGGTATGTGCTTGGGCTGATGGCATGTGCTCCATGGTAAGGCTAGAAATTAGGGGTTCAGGGTGGGGCAGTCTCTGGGCTGGGGCAAGGGGTTGGAATGTGGAGGGGAGAGGGCTCCAGCTGGGGATGCAGGCTTTGGGTTGGGCATGATGGGTATGGAATGTGGGTTCCATGGGGGGACTAAGGGATTCAAAATGTGGGAGGGGATGCAGGTTCTATAACAGAGTTGAGTGCAGGAGTGGCCCGAGGGCTGAAGAAGAGGGTTGGGGCACAAGAGGGGAGGAGGAGTGCAGGCTCTGATGGTGCAGGCAGCTCCAGGAAGCAGCCAGTGTTTCCCTGCAGCTCTGGAGCAAAAGGCACAGCTATGAGACTCTGCATGGCGCCCGCAGGTGCTGACCCTGCATCTCCCATTGGTTATGGTCTCCAGCCAATAGGAGTCGCAGAGCCAACACTTGGTACGAGGGCAGTGTGTGGAGCCTCTGTGGCCACCTCCTGCTTAGGAGCTGGAGGGAAATGCTGGCCACATCCAGATTGGGAGCCACATGGAGCCAGGACAGATAGAGAACCTGCTTTAGCTCCACTGTACTGCCAACCAGACTTCGAATGGACCAGTTAGCAATGCTGACCAGAGACACCAGACTCCCTTTTTGATTGGGCAGTCCAGTCTAAAACCAGATGTTAGGCAACCATAGGCCCTTCACTTCTTTTTCTTACTTCTTGCCCACATGACTGCTAGTAAGAATTTAGGCCAAAGTGAATCCCTATCTGCTAAAATAAAAGATTGCAGCTTCAGCCCTATTCTTTCCTTTTAGCCATATGTTTTCAACATTAAGGATTATGCATTTTAATGCCACTGGAGAGCAACATATTTATGTTTTCAAGACACTGCTTTACATCAAAACTTCAGAAAATGTATTTTTTCTCCCTGAGAATTACATGTTTGTGTCAGCAACCAGCAGGAATCCATTTATGCTGTAGAATTACCACCTCCTGGAGGTGAAAAATGGGATAAAAGCAGGAGGAGAGTTTTCTTCTCAAAAGTCAAGGCTACCTTGTGAGGAATAAAAGAGGAGGAACAGAAGGAAACTGCAGCCAAGGGACAGCTAAGAAATTTGCTATTGGGTAAAGACTTGATGATAAATAACTGAGAACAGCTTTCTGCTGAAATCTCACCGTGCAACGAAATAGCAAAAGCAGTAAAGATTTTAAAGCAAAGCATATTCTGTTGTGTTTTGAGGGATACAAAACAGTGCATGGAAAATTAATAATTCCAGGACCAAATATACTGCCAAGGGGCAAAAGCTAGTGAAGTCAATGGATTTGTACCACTTGATGGGAAATTGTCAGTCAGTCTCTATAGCATGTAACAATTCACATAAATATGAGCAGATATGGCTAGAAGAGATATGGCAAGATGAAAGACATGATCAGATATGTACAATGTTTCTTCCTATGTGAAATAAAATGCCTTTAAGGAGAAAAGAGGATAAATAATCACAATGTTTGAAACATTATTAGACAGAACTTTTTAATCCATGAAATACAATGTACAAAAACTGTGCATAAAAAAAATTGCCATGAAGACACGAGATGATGAAAAAGTGTGTATATTTAATTACTCCTATGTGAAAAGAAAATGACTTCCTGATATTGTGAGGTTTTCCCCCCAATCAAAAATGTAATATATATCTCTACATAAGTGGGAAACAAAACATGCTAAATATTGTGTAAATATACTGTACAGCCATAACAAAAACCATGATTCACTTTTTTAGTCAACTGCTGAAAGATTTTGCAAAATAATTCTCCATTGGGCTTTTTCATTAAAGTCTACACTATATTTCTATCATCAAATCACTGAATATAAAGACGCTTTAATAGACGCAACATTAACTATGATGCACTGAACATGGTACTATAGCATAAAATTGTAATATTTCTTTTGTGTATAAAGTACAGCATTGCACAGGTAGTATGCACGGACAGTCACAAATCCCCAGCATTCATAGAATCATAGAATAATAGGACTGGAAGGGACCTCAAGAGGTCATCGAGTCCAGCCCCCCGCCCTCAAGGCAGGACCAAGATCCACCTACACCATTCCTGACAGATGTCTATCTAACCTGTTCTTAAATATCTCCAGAGAGGGAGATTCCACCACCTCCCTTGGCAATTTATTCCAATATTTGACCACCCTGACAGTTAGGAATTTTTTCCTAATGTCCAATCTAAACCTCCCCTGCTGCACTTTAAGCCCATTACTCCTTGTCCTGTCCTCAGAAACCAAGAGGAACAAATTTTCTCCTTCCTCCTTGTGACACCCTTTTAGATATTTGAAAACCGCTATCATGTCCCCCCTTAATCTTCTTTTTTCCAAACTAAACAAGCCCAGTTCATGAAGCCTGGCTTCATAGGTCATGTTCTCTAGACCTTTAATCATTCTTGTCGCTCTTCTCTGTACCCTTTCCAATTTCTCCACATCTTTCTTGAAATGTGGTGCCCAGAACTGGACACAGTACTCCAACTGAGGCCTAACTAGTGCAGAGTAGAGTGGCAGAATGACTTCACGAGTTTTGCTTACAACACACCTGTTGATACAACCTACAATCATATTTGCTTTTTTTGCAACAGCATCACACTGTTGACTCATATTCAACTTGTGGTCCACTATGACCCCTAGATCCCTTTCCGCCATGCTCCTTCCTAGACAGTCGCTTCCCATCTTGTATGTATGGAACTGATTGTTCCTTCCTAAGTGGAGCACTTTGCATTTCTCTTTATTAAACCTCATCCTGTTTACCTCTGACCATTTCTCTAACTTGCTAAGGTCATTTTGAATTATGTCCCTATCCTCCAAAGAAGTCGCAACCCCACCCAGTTTGGTATCATCTGCAAACTTAATAAGCGTACTCTCTATCCCAATATCTACATCATTGATGAAGATATTGAACAGTACGGGTCCCAAAACAGACCCTTGAGGAACTCCACTTGTTATCCCTTTCCAGCAGGATTTAGAACCGTTAACAACAACTCTCTGACTACGGTTATCCAGCCAATTATGCACCCACCTTATCGTGGCCCTATCTAAGTTATATTTGCCTAGTTTATCAATAAGAATATCATGCGAGACCGTATCATTATACTAAGATAACAGAGTACTTGTCTTTTTCGTTGTTGTTGTTCTTATGCTGAAATTTATCTTTTTTTTTTAAAAAAAAAATAGACTCCAGTTTTCCTGCATATGATGTCATAATGGCATTATTCCTGCTGGAAAAGATAATCTGCTTTACACTATTCTCTTTTTCTAAACACAGCCATTTCCCAGAAACAAGTTGTATACACATCAGACTAAAAATAAGTTGTAAAGAATTGTCAGTTTGAGAAAAGTGCCTTTATAGATATCCAATGTTTTTTCTTCCCTTTGTTTATACGTGTTGAAAAACCTGTTATGCTCTCAATCAGGCCTAGAACTAAATCAACGGAACCGCATACAAAAGAAAGGGCTCATGTGAATGGATCTCTTACTGGCATCTGAGCCTTAAGAAGAAATGGTTATGTATACATACAATACGATATAATAATTTTTCCATTACGTATCTTTTTAACAGTATTCGGTATAATGTTAATACTAACATTATTCTTATCCTGTTACACCATAATAAACATTCTTTTCCTGCAAAAGCGGCGAGGAGTCCTGTGGCACTTTAGAGACTAACCGAAGTGGTGGAGCATAAGCTTTCATGGGCAAAGACCCACTTCATGAAATGCATGTGAGTCTTTGCCCACGAAAGCTTATGCTCCACCACTTCGGTTAGTCTATAAGGTGCCACAGGACTCTTCGCCGCTTTTGCAGCTTCAGACTAACACGGCTACCCCTCTGATTCTTTTCCTGGTATATCCATCTTACATTCAGCAGAAGAAACATGATTATAAGCTTGCCCAGGCTGAAGTACAATGAAGAATTAGAGTCCTTAAAAACAACCGGTGGAGAGATAGGTTTATGACAACTCCAATAAGTGAATGAGTTTTTCAACACTTGTAGGGCAATTTATGGACATTCAAAACAGGGTGTCACTCTCCTATGATCAGCAGATGGGACATCACTTCCGAAGACCAAGGATGGCATCAGTAGCTGGTGGCAGGAACACTTGAACCACCTGTTCAACCATGATGCAACTGCTGACAACAGGCTATCCAATAAGTTTCTGGACTGCAACCCAGCAGCACCCCAGCTGCTCTACCCCAGATGTCCCCAAGTCAGCTGCTGCTGAAACTGATCAGCGGCTGATTCAGTTCATTGGCTGAAGGAGGACCAATGGATTCTTAAAGAACCCCCAAAATTCTAGTTTTGAATAACTGTGAGTAGCAGTTCTCTAAGCTAGGAAATTGTGTATTATACCCACCAAGGCTTTTGTAAACAGCACTCTAAGCATTACACTTTGGGGTTATTCTGAGTTATTCTGGGTCCCCTCATCCCAAATTATTTATTTTAAACATAATTTTTCTGTGCTCTTTCTGACCCTCAAGGATCAAATTTTAAAGGCCAACAAAACCAGCTGAGATATGCAAAAATTACTGCACCCTATTTGTTCACGTCCATGTGCCATGCACATATGCACTCACACACGCTTCTGTGACTGTTCTGTCATCTGCCTTCAAAACCATACCCTCTTCACCAAATCCCCAAAATAAACCCTGAAATGGAAAGGCTAAAAGATGTGAAAGGGCATATCTGATTTTGTCTCTGTTAGAATAAGCTCTTCCCTGGGAAGAGTTGGCACCATTCAATTCAGGCTGAACATTCCTGTCACGAGTGATAAAACATTCTACGGAGAGCCAAGGGGCTGTATTCCACATCGCTATGCTTTTGATCCAGATGAATCAGGTTATATAGTCACTGTTATTAATTAGAAACAGTGTTGAAGTAAAAACATTTTAAATAAACCTAGAGATTGAATTTTAAAGCTGTCATTTTTTACATGGCCTCATGATTCAAGGATTAATGGACCTTAACACAGCCATAAAACACCAAGGCCTTCTTCTAGTTTAGAAGAATAAGAATAGTTTTATTTCTGCTTCAGTATGCCAGCCTTACATTCATTTTGTGTCACTGGGCACTGTAAACACTTTTAAGTATTTTGACATTGTGGAATAAGATGCTGCTAATCTGTTTCCTGCCTGACCTTCATCAGTTCTAAGCATGCTACCATTCATAGGAAAATCCTAGAAAAAACAGCAAGGGCTTAGTGGAAAAAAAATGTGTGTAACATAAAAGTAGAATAATGTTTAGAGTGTTCAAATTGCCTTTTTTATAATAAGGGAGTCAGAGTATCATTTTGTTTTCCCTATCTTTTCATCAATTTATTTTACTAACACTTTCATTCCCCTTTAAAACAAAAATATCTATGCAACACAAGATATTCACAGGATGCCTGGAGATAATTAGGACTTGAAACTTTTCTGAATCCAAAGTTGAATTTCTAAATTGGGTGAAGAGGTATATAGTGATTTTGCAGGATGCAGACAAGATGTAGTAATTATTATTGTTTTAACAAAAACTATACTACTCATAGGTTTTAAAAACTATGAAATATATTCAGTAGCTCAATTAAGACCCATAATGGACACTGACAGGGTTGTGATATACTAGCTCTCAGGTCATGCAGATGTAACACTTTGTTATTATTATAGGGGGATACAGAATTAAATCGGGACACACATAAATTATAAAAAGGAAAGGAGAAAAAATTAATTTTGTTGTACTTCACCTGAGTAGAGGCTCCGTGCTGTAAGGGTCACAACAAGAGCTGGAGACCAAGAAGATCTTGAGTTCTAAGTCTTTTTCTAATATACAATTTATTGCAGTGACCTTGAACAAGTTGCTTGACCACTCTATTCCTCAGTTAGAAAAGCTGGAAAACTGGATAAAGAGCACAACCTCACTTACATCAATCAAAATTAGCATGTGAAATCAGCCAGCTTTGATACATAAAGTACCTAAATTCTTTTTTCCACTGTTTTCTAGTATATATAACCCACTCTGTCTTTCACCTGTTTTAAACTGAAATGCACCCATTAAAGTGAGCTCCATTTCACAAATTATTTGGATTGATTTCTCGTCTAAGGGTTTTACTGAGCTTAATTATTTCAAATGTCACTTGGATGCTCTCTTATTTTTCTAATTTCTTGAAGTACAAAAGGAGAACTCCAAAATAAAGGGAAATGGGGATACAGTAGGGAGGCTATACACCTAGTAGAATAATATTCCAGGGATTTTTAATAACCAAAAGTATGCAGGACCTCAAATTTATCACCAGATGCATGTTTGTTATGAAAAATTTTACTTTGAACACTGTTACTGGCTCAGAAATGCAGATTAATTGGATTGTTAGTAAGAGGTACATAATAAGTACTTCTGACATTCATATTTCAAAGGAATTTAATTCTAATAATCACAAAAATCAGGTTTATTATGAGTATAAACACACATGATGTGTTTAAAAGCAATTTAGTGCTGATGGGTCTTATTTTTCCCCCTGAAAACCTATGTTATCAAGGTAACTTTTGCCATAAACAGCATTTTAAAATTATCACATAAAAACTATCAAGCACTAAATTAGAAAAAAAACAGAATTTTGAAAGTGATAGTTAAATTTATGAAGCAATTCTGTGAGGCTTGTTGCTTGGCATGCAAGCAAATTCTGGAATGTGTATTTGACATGCAGGTGAATCTGTCTACATAGTGTTAAAAGCCAAGGGAAAGGATGAAATCAACAAAGGCTATGAAATTACAGCCATGTGTAGAACACATGTTCTTTGGACTTAAGCTTGTTTGCATGACTAATAGAGATAATATTAAAAGTCTTTGCTCATTTTTTTTGGCTCAGTGCCTCTTTCGCTACCTCCAAGAGCTGTTAATTTTGTTCACTGCTGAGCAAAAGTCAAAGTCAGAGTCTAAACAGCTTGTAATGAGTTTTCAATGGCCCATCTCACTGAAATTGAGGGCAAAGGAGCAGTAGACTTAGACACTGTCAGCCCTCTGAATTTATTATTGAGCGTGCAATGTGTTCTGTAAAAAATACACACAGGAGGGGCTGAGAATTCTGTAGGATTTATATGAAGCACCTTAACAAAGATGTATATTACTTATTTAAATACCTCGACAATATTGATAAACCCAGAGAATCAACTGTAATGTAGCTCGATTAATGGTGCAATTGGTGGTGTCGTGCTTTGCAATAATCTTATTTAGCAGCAGCTTAGTCCTTGAAGTTTAAATTCCATCCCTGGAAATATGATGAGCACCTCAGTAAGTACCTTCAACTCAATTCCCAGTTCAGTCAGTAGGAGTTGAGTGCAGGGTTATTGTAGCCTGGGATATTAGAGACACAAGGCGGTGCGGGAGGAGGGGGGGAAATAATATTTTTGATTGGACCAACTTCTGTCTATGCAAGCTTCTCTCTCTCACCAATAGAAGTCGATCAAATAAAAGATATTACCTCACCCACCTCCTGTCTCTAGTTGGACTTGAGGACACTCAGCACTGTTCACGAGTCAATCAGAATGTAAGTCCTTAAATCCTGCACTTTATTGAGTGGAGAAAAAAGCACACGATTTACAGCCATTCTGCTTACATTTGTGAGTTTGTCAGATGTCATAAGCTGCTGTAGTCCATATTGGGGAGGGCAGGGGAGGAATGGGGTAGATCTCCAAAGAATATCCACATTTGTGCAGGAAGTGTTAATTCAATTTGTAGCATTTTCCCCTCTGACTATTATTTAACTGATCACTTTTCGTAACATCTGCAAAAATTATATGTTCTGTATTTCTACCTTTCCTTCTAATTTTTATTTTAAATACTGCAAGAACATTTCTAAAATTGGTCAGAGGTATGAGACATGTTTAGAACAGCTTTAACTGGCTTTCATCTCAGATGGTCTGAAAATCTTTCCAATGGTGTCTCATCTCACTTGTGTCATTTGACTTTTAACTATATATCACACATACTTCATAGTGGGACTTTTGGTGGTGTTTTTTGGTATTTTTTTTTATACTGTACATTAGCCCCTTCTAACACAAAGGTAGTTATATTGGCAATAGTACAGATGGAATTTTAAAATGAAAATGTTTTTTATTTCATGTCATTAAGCCATCTCCAAAAGATGTGCTTGCTTAATAAACTGCCACTGTTAGTTTCTTCTATTCTTCTATTCTAAGAAAAAATATGTTTTTGCTCAGGGCTTCCATTCATAAATGTATCCTAAGATTTGTGCTGCTCTGTTGATTGAGATTTTCTCTAATAGACTCAAAGACAGTACTACTTTCAGTCCTTTTCAAGCTGACCGCCAATTCTACGCACCCACTTTTTTCTATAAGTTGTGTAAATGAGCACATACAAAATGGGAGTGCCAGGAAATAAACTAGTGGCCACGTAAGCAAATCTGGCCACAAATGCAACGTCATTTAACATTTTATTTTATTTTCCAGTGCATTTCAGTTAGATGCCACATATAGTGATCAGCAAGGTCCAAGGTTGCACAGTCAGTAAGTAGCTCAGCCCAGATTATTACCCCCAAATCTTCCTAGCTCCCACACATTTAAACAACCCATTGTGCCCAGTCTCCTTCAAGTAAAGTGCAGTACAAAGATTGTCATTTGCTCACTATTGTGATATGACTATTCTCTGTTCTTTACAAAAAGTAGAGAGAAGGAAAGAGAAGGTCTTGAACTCCTACACAATGTATTACATATCCGGTGGGCGAGGTTGTGGGGGAGAGATTGAAATGTCTTTAAATAAAACTGGAAGTATTTAAAAATACTAAGATCAGAGGCAAAATTTGTGCCATGACATTAAACACTGCACACAAGTACAGGAAAAGAATGGTGGGCAGTCAGAAATACAAAGGCAAGAAATCACATGACTTATAGTAACTTCATGGGAATAAATGTAACTCCTTTATATTCAGTATTATTGACAGGCATTATGTTCAAATCACTGATATTTTAAATGCATATGAATGGGAAATCTACATCACATGCTACTGAATATACTATGGAAATATTAGTACATTTAGTGCAAGTGAGTAGAGAGAATATGTAATAGCAAATATAAAAGTATCTGCAAAAGGAACTAAAAAACCGTAAGAAGAAGAGAGATGAAAAATGGTGTATAATGTTGCTAATATTTGCCAGATAGTCTATGTATTCATTTGCAAATCCTTTAAACTCTGCAAGCAATACTCTTAACATAAGATACGCCAAGAGTATTTTAAATTAAAATTATTTTACTGGTGAAAATAACCCAAACGGTAGTGCCAAATAAAAGGGGCAATACTGTACAACAAGAATGTCATATTTCGCCTTAGTGATAGAAATGTAGCCGTGTTAGTCGGGTGTAGCTGAAACAAAATACAGGACTATGTAGCACTTTAAAGACTAACAAGACTATTTGATCTGAGGAAGTGGGTCTGGCCCATGAAAGCTCATCATCTAATAAACCATCTTGTTAGTCTTTAAAGTGATACTTAGTCCTGTATTATATTTCTTCTTTTTTGCATATGCAACACATAATAGGTTGAATATACAGGGCATATGACATTTCAAATAGGTTCCTGAATGAATAGTACTTCAGAAAGTTGCATGTGTCATCACATATAATAGAAGACATATTATAGAATAGAACCCTATGCATTAGAAAGGATAGGTCCTCTAGGTCGCCTTTACAATTTTATCATCATATAAAATGCTTTCAACAATTGCCATAATCTGACCAGGCAAGCAATTCCAGTTTTCCAGTTTCTGTTTACATTCGTTCTCATCCTTAGTATTGTCAAAAGGACTTCAGTGCCTTGTGTACAGCATTTAGTAGTGAGAGTAGGGAACAGCAAGCCATTTCAGTAACAGTGATATGTACAGGTTGAAGCTCTCTAGTGTGGCACACTCCAGTCCAGCAACATGCCTGATTGGCATGATTTGAGTTAGTCAGATGTCTACGTATCATGGGTGTGGCCAAGCTTCCCACAGTCTCATAAAGTTTGTTTACAGCCACAAGTCCAGTGTTCTGTGCTGTTATTTAGCTTTAATTTACCCCTAAATGTTTTCCAAGAGCCCAGTAAGTAGTGTAAGTGTTCATAATGCTGCTAGGCAATATTCACTTCCTATGGACTAGCAAATTCTCTGGTTCAGCCCTGGTCAGGTCCCAAGGGTGCCGGACTAGAGACTTTCAACCTGTACATCCTCCATACGGACACTAATTTGGATTGTACAGTCTGGTTCACAATTTTATCTGTTCCTCAGATATACTAAGGGACAAGCAAAGTACAACCCATTCTTACAGATTGACATTCAGTATCATGAACAATGAAAAGGCCCAGATCTGCATGCCATTATGGCTCAAAGGCATGCACTCCTCCAATGCTCATTGTCTATCCTGTTCTGGGTCAGAGAAAAAAATTAAAACAAACGCTTATATCTGTGCTGAATATACATGTGTTTCTAGATAATCACATTTCTTCTCATTTGACTATTACGCCACTGTTGAAAAGTCCCCTTTTTCCCATGGAACAGTGAACATTTATACAATCATTAAAAGCTCATCTTGCACCATATTTTTTCTCCTTCTCAGTTTTAATACTTTTTTTTATAATTGCATTGAAGATATTCTAACCCTGTTTTTAGTGCAACGATAAAATTTATGAACCATGACCAATATATCATATCAAAGACCACCCGAAGAATAACAATGTGCGTGTCAATAGAAATAGTCTGGGCTTCTGCTTCTGAGGAATCTGGGATTTTTTTTAAAGGTCTGGGAAGAAAAACAGTTAACAAAATATCACCCTAATATGAATCTTGACAAATATATTATATAGACCAATTTAGAAAGAGTATGATTTCAAATAAGAAATATCTAGTATGTGTGGCATGTATTTCACGGATGTTGTCAGCATGCTTTCCTGAAGAACAAGTTTAATTCTACTTACTCTACAGCTTTTTCTGAACAAATTTTACTTCTAAGATCAATTTTCTATCAGCTTAAATTTCTGACTCCTGACAGCATCTGAGTGCTTATCCTCTTTGTTACACTGTTCTTTGTTAATGACTACATTCACAGAACACATATAGTCTGCAACGGCAAGTAAAAAAAAAATCCCCCAGTTAACCATTCACATTATATCATTGATTTAGACATTTGTTTAAACATGCAACCCCCAAATACATTTTTGTGAGGATTCCTATAATTGACTAATTCTAATTACGTTTAAAACAAATATATTCTTCTAGAATATATTTTTTGTGTGGAGAGCTGTATTCCAGGAGTTTCCCATGTGTGTCCCTTCAACAACACATTTTTGAAAAGCAGCATGAAAGCTACAAAAGAAAGAAATAAGACAGAGATTCTAAGTTCCTACTTTCACAATCCCCATCCTACTAAATTATTACTTTGCCTTTTCTGCATAAGGAAAAAAAATGCTGAGTTTTATAAAGAAATGCAGGTAATCGACACAATTTTTAAACAGTTATTGTGACAAAATGGATTGAATAGGTATTGTAGATACAAGAATACATAAATGAAATGCATCCCACTGGAAAAGCTTTTTGCTCACATTGTCATTTACAGCTTCTGAATTAATAGACCACGAAAGGCACCACAGGCACCAACAAAATGCAGTAAAACCATTGGCAGCTAGTGGTGTCTCAAAGTTTAATTCCCCCGGGGAGAAAAGGACACTGCCTAATCTGTATTCAGTCCTGACATTGTCCACATCTGATATGGAACATTAGCTACTAACTCTCTCAATAGACTAGTGTCCTTCAGTTTATATTACTTTATGTTAATAGTAGAAAAATTACACACAACATCATTTATCATTGTTATATTGTACTATACATACCATAGCTTATTTTAATATATTTATTTACATCTAAGAGGTAGAGAAATGTTATTTTAAATATATCTATATATCTGTACATAGATTTGATAAACCTATAGAGACAGAATCAATGTGGAACAATACAAAATATTGGGGATCTCCAAGTTATTTAATTACAAGTGCGTGACAAGATTGTTTTTGACTGAGAATACCAGATTTTGAAGTGTTATAAATCTTAAGGATCAGCACATAACAAAATGTTGCATCTTTAATCATAATAGATCTTTCACTTTCTCCTCCGATTCATACAGCAGCAGCTTTCTGTTCTGCTACTGGATCCTTGATTTTCCTTCAACTATTTGACTTATGACATTTAACCTAGCACATAGATGGGCAGTATTAAAAAAAGAAATGTTAAGTGTCTACCAGTGCAGTTCCATGGATCAACTATCAGGAGCTACCTAACGCTGCTGCTTATAATTTTCTGTCTCAAAATTTGCAACTGTATGCATCTAAACTCCAGTAATTTTGAAGGCACGCATGGGCTGTGTCTACATTGGCATGATTTTGCGCAAAAGCAGCTGCTTTTGTGCAAAAACATGCTGCCTGTCTACACCGGGGGGGAGTTCTTGCACAAGAACACTGACGTTCTAAGGTGTGAAATCAGTGCTTGTTGCGGAAGAACTATGATGCTCCCACTCAGGAAAAAGCCCTCTTGCGCAACTGTTCTTGCGCAAGAGGCCAGTGTAGACAGGCAACATTAATTTCTTGTGCAAGAAAGTCAGATGTCTAAAATGGCCATCGGAGCCTTCTTGCGCAAGAGAGCGTCTACACTGGCACGGATGCTTTTGCGCAAAAGCACATCTCTTGCACAAAAGCACATGCCAGTGCAGATGCTCTCTTGTGCAAATACTTTAACGCAAAAAAACTCTTGCATTAAAAGTATTTGTGCAAAATCTTGCCAGTGTAGACGTAGCCTTATAGTCAAAGAAGAGTATTGTTAGCCTGGATTGGCATATATTATTTAACTTTTTGAAGAGGGCATTTAAGCTGTATCAATGAAATCATTAATAGTGGACGTATTTTTCAACAGATTTTGTGCAGAAAGGGACTACTATAATCTAATCAGACTTCTTGGGTAGCACAGGCCACAAAATTTCACTTAGTAATTTTGGCAGTAATTTCATAGCCTCATATTGAGATGCAGCAATTTTTTTCAGGAAAAAAAATCCAATCTTGATTTTAAGACTCTAGGTAATAGACAATTCACCAGCTATCCTCACTATGAAAAATTGATATCTGTTTTCCTGTGTGAATTTGTCTAGCTTTAATTTTCAGTACTTTGGATTTTGTTCCACTTGGAAAGTTCTACTTTGAGGACATGTTAAGGATACTCTATATAGAATGTGTGTTCTGGGGAAGTACTAACAAGCAGACGCCACGGCCTCTGTACTTTAGATAAAAATGGGCATACTGGGACAGACCAAAAGTCCATCTAGCCCAGTATCCTGTCTTCTGACAGTGAACAGTGCCAGGTGCCCCAGAGGGCATGAACAAAATAGGTGATCATCAAGTGATCTATTCCCTGTCGCTCATTCCCAGCTTCTGACGGAGGCCAGAGACACTGTTCCTGTCCATTTTGGCTAATAACCATTGATGGACCTATCCTTTATAAATTTATCTTCCTCTTTTTCGAACTATTTTATAGTCTTGGATTTGACATCATCATCTGGCAAGGAGTTCCACAAGTTGACTGTGCATTGTGTGAAGAAAAAAAATCCTTTTCTTTGTTTTAAACCTGTTCCCTATTAATTTCGCTTGGTGACCCCTAGTTCTTGTGTTACAGGAAGGAGTTAATGACTCTTCTTCATTCCCATTCCCCATACCAGTCTTTATTTTAATGACCTCTATCATATCTCCCCTTAGTTATCCCTTTTCCAGTCTGAAAAGTCCTATGCTTATTGATCTCTCTTCATATGGCAGCTGTTTCATAACTCTAATAATTTTTGTTGCCCTTTTCAGAATATTTTCCAGTACCAAGATATCTTTTTTGAGATGTGGTGACCACATCTGCATACAGTATTCAAGATGTGGATGTATGACAGATTTATACAGAGGTAATAAAATATAATCTGTGTTATTCTCTATCACTTTCTTAATGCTTCCCAACATTCTATTTGCTTTTTTGATTCCTGCTGCACACTGAGTAGATGTTTTCAGAGAACTGTGGAAGGTAAATGGAGTGCTTATCAAAACTAGGACTATCATCTGATTTGAGAACTTCCTTTTATTCTACTGGTCCCCAACATTTGACTGTTAACAAAGTTGAGTACTGGGGCTTCTTTACATGGGGACACTCAGAAAAGTTAATCTCAGTCATTGAAAGGTGTGAATTAAAAAATAATTAAACTGTATCAAACTCATATGTTTGTGTTAAACCTGCTGCATGTGAATTTCATTTGGTCACCTCTAGCTTTTGTGTTATGGGAAGGAGAGAATAATTCTTCTTTAAAGAGTATAAAAGCTAGTGTGAATGTGTGTACATAAGCAAGGGGATTACACCTCTAGCTCACAGTGTAGATGTAGCAGCTTTATTTAATTTGGATTAACTTTTCTGAGTGTCTCTGAGTAAATAAGCCCTTGAATTCTTTTAGTCTTTTTTCCTTAAGGAGCAAAGTAATATTCTTACTCTACGTTTTTGGGCCTCTCTCAATTTGTGTTAATAGCATTTTTTTTAGGTTGTTGTGATTCTTATAGGCTTTTTAAACGAAGTATTTGAAATATCTAGACTTCAGAAAAGCATTTGATAGTCTCACATAACCTCATTAACAAACTAGGGAAATTAGTTTAGTAGCCTAGATGGAGCTACTAAACTTGAACCACTTTAATTCAGCAACCCAGGGAAATACAGCACGACTGTGAACCACTGATCTCTACTCTCAGGTAATGTTGATACAACCAGTTATGCACCCACCTTATACAGCTGAACCACAGTGCGTGTGTGACAGGGACACACAGGGAAATACAGTATGCTGGATTAAGCAATTTGTGTGGACCATGGAGGGCACCAGGATGGGGTTTGGAAGAAAGAGAGGGTGTGAGAGGTGTTTATCTGGCATCCCGTTCCCAGGGTGCCCTTTCTTCCATGCCTCTATTCCTAGGGGAGCAGCAGGAGAAAAAGCCTCTGGAGAAGCACTTCACTGTGCTGCCATTCCACCAGTTGATGGGGGAAAGGCGGGAGGGGAGGAAGAGTGGCAGTACACAGTCACTTCCTTCCCCCTACCATCGTCTGAACCACGGGTGTTTCCGGGTCTCACACACACTGTGGTTCAGCTGTACAGGCAGTCCCTGAGTTACGCAGATCCGACTTATGTCGGATCCGCAGTTACGAATGGGGCTTTTCTCGCCCCGGAGGATGGAAGCGGCGGGACGCCCAGATGCGCCGCGGTCCGCCGCCCCTGTCCTCCGGGGCGAGAAAAGCTGCTCCCCGTCTCCCTGGTCTGCAGGGAGACGGGGAGCAAAGCCTTGGAGCACGCCCGCAGTGGGACAGCCCGGGCGCGCTTGAGCTGTCCCCCTGCGGGCGTGCTCCGCGGCTTTGCTCCCTGTCTCCTGACCAGCAGACCAGGGAGATGGGGAGCAAAGCCTCGGAGCACACCCGCAGTGGGACAGCCCAAGCGTGCCTGGGCTGTCCCGCTGCGGGCGTGCTCCAAGGCTTTGCTCCCCGTGTCCCTGGTCTGTAGGGAGACGGGGAGCAAAGCCTTGGAGCACGCCCACAGCGGGACAGCCCGGGCGTGCTTGGGCTGTCCCGCTGCAGGCGTGCTCCACGGCTTTGCTCCCCATCTCCCTGGTCTGACCAGCAGACCAGGGAGATGGGGAGCAAAGCCTCGGAGCACGCCAGCAGTGGGACAGCCGCGGCGTGCTTGGACTGTCCCGCTGCCCGCGTGCTCTGCGGCTTTGCTCCGCGTCTCCCAGGTCAGCAGACCAGGGAGACGGAGCAAAGCTGTGGAGGACTTGGGCGGTCCCGCCACCCCCGTCTCCCTGGTCTGCTGGGGGTGTGTGTGTGCAGCTAGTGCCCCCTCCCCCCCAGCAGACCAGGCTTTTCTTGCCTACCCCTGGGGTAGAGCAGCTGGGGGCTGCCGGGTTGGTCCCGCAGCGCCGCTCCGGACCAACCCGGCAGCACCCCAGCTGCTCTGCCCCAGGCGTCCTGATTCAGCCGCTGCTGGTTAGTTTCAGCAGCGGCTGAATCAGGACGCCTGGGGCAGAGCAGCTGGGGTGCTGCTGGGTTGCTCCAGTAGCACTGAGGAGCCGCGCTACTGGAGCAACCCAGCAGCACCCCAGCTGCTCTGCCCCAGGCGTCCCCAAGTCAGCCGCTGCTGAAACTGACCAGCGGCTGACTACAGGAAGCCCGAGCCAGAGTTGCTCTGCCCCAGGCTTCCTGGAATCAGCTGCTGATCAGTTTCAGCAGCAGCTGACTAAGGGACGCCTGGGGTTCTTAAGTTGAATCTGTATGTAAGTCAGAACTGGCGTCCAGATTCAGCCGCGGTAGAAACTGATCAGTTTCAGCAGCCTGACGCCAGTTCCGACTTACATACAGATTCAACTTAAGAACAAACCTACAGACCCTATCTTGTACGTAACACGGGGACTGCCTGTATAAGGTGGGTGCATAACTGGTTGTATCAATATTCCCTGAGAGGAGTGATCAGTGGTTCACAGTCGTGCTGAAAGAGCATAATAAGTGAGGTTCCACAGGGATCAGTTCTGGGGCCAGTTCTGTTTAATATCTTCATTGGTGATTTTGTTAATGGCACCAAGTACACTTACTATTTGTTGATGATACCAAGCTGGGAGGGGTTACAAGTATTTTGGAGGAGAGGATCATAATTCAAAATGATCCAGACAAACTGGAGAAACAGTCTGAGGTAAATACGATGAAATTCAGTCAGGGCAAATGCAAAGTACTCCACTAAGGAAGGAACAATCAGTTTCACACAAACAAAATTGGAAATGAGGGTATGTCTACTCTTGCACCCTGTTTTGAGAGAGGGATGCAAATGAAGACATTTGAAACTGCAAATGAAGCCGGGATTTAAATATCCCATACTTCATTTTCATAATCGCATTATGGCGCTATTTTGAAATAACAGATGCTAATAATAAGACACGGTTATTTCGAGAGAAAACCCTTCTCTCGAAATAACTGGTAAACCTCATTGTATGAGGAATAAGGGTTATTTCGAGAGAAGCGTTTTTTCTAGAAATAACTGCGTCTTAACAGCATCTGTTATTTAAAAATAGTGCTATTTCGAAATAGCGCCATAACGCAATTATACAAATGAAGCATAGGATATTTAAATCCCAGCTTCATTTGCAATTTCGAATGTCTTCATTTGCATCCCTATCTCGAAAGAGGGTGCAAGTGCAGACATACCCTGACAGCTTAAGAAGGTGTATTACAGAAATGGATCTGGGGATCATAGCTGACCACAGGTGAAATATGAGTCAACAGTGTAACACTGCTGGAAAAAAAGCAAACCACATTTTGGGATGTAGTAGTGGGAGAGTTCAAAGCAAGACACAAGAAGTAATTCTACTGCTCTATTCTGCATTGATTAGGCTTGAGAACTTTGTCCAGTTCTGGGGGCCACATTTCAGGAAAGTAGTGGACTTGATCCGCCCCCCCAAGTTTCTTCCAATTCTATGATTCTTTGTTCTTTTAAACCAAACCAACCTCATTTTGACATCACATTTACTGACTCGGTACCTATCATGAAATCATAACCAGAGCTTTATTTTAAAATGAACAACAATGTTAAAATTGTACCTAGAACTTGTCTCAAGTTTAGAAATGACTGAAGAGTTCCATTTGGATATTGCCTGCTCATAAAAAAACAAGGGTACTTTTCGTACATTAAAAGTAAAAGTGGAAAGTTGTCACAAGTATCTGATGACAGCTGAACTGACTTATGCTCTTATATATTACACAGCTTTTCAATGAGCTTGTGCATTTGTCATTTATATTTCAGACTCCCCTGTGCAAATCAGTCAATGAATCTCATCTCTACCTTTCCCCAGCTAAAATGTGAGGCACAAAAGATTCAAAGCCAAATGTGGATACAGAATGGTGGATAAAGAATTGGTCCTCAGATACTTTGTTGATTGGTGCTCTAGAAACACCATAGCACCTGGACGGACAGAAAGGCTTAGAAACTTGTTCAGGTCATCTGGTGACCTGAATGACATAAAGGAAAAGGCACCATCTGTTTCAAGTATCACTGGAAGAATGATGGAAGTAAATTAAACCACAGATGGAGTCCAACACCTGAAGGGGCCAATCTGGTAAGCAGCAGTCAGCGCCTCAAAAACACATTTAAATGTTGCCATATATGATCAAGTGCTAGCAGAAGAAGGAGAGGGTTGAAAAGTCTTGAGCATCAAGATATCAACTCAAAAAGATTAAGTATCAGATTATTAGTAACTTAAACAAAGAGAGACTGTCTGCCTAAGCGTTCCATATTTAGAATTCATAAACTACTGGAGTAGGACTAGACGAAGTCAGGTAACTAAATGAAGCATTTAGTTCAAATAAGACCTACTGTAAAATAATTTTCCTGGGAAAAATAGAAGTTAAGAGTTGGAAAGGCCTGTTAATATCACAATCACTTCCTCTTGAATTATAATTTTTTCCAGACTGAAATGTACCAGATGTTACAATGATAACTGCGCTTGATGTTGGTACCTAAAGACTGGGAAGCAGCAATCACATCTTATTACAATATCTGTACATACTGAGGCAAAATAGCAAACTTTTCACAGAAAATATGAACAAAACGACCCTCTCTGAATTATGGTAAAGTTCAATCACAGATTAGAAATCAGAAAAAAAACTGTTCATCTTTATTTGTAGCTAGGTTTTACAGAACAGGTGGCAGAAAAATATCACTTTAATGTAGCAGTTTTTAGCATCACTGACAGTCCCTGTTCAGGTAAGAACCAGGACTAGACTATCAGAAGTTTTAAAAGGTCAGGATTTGTAATGTATTGATAGAACTGAAAGTATAGACCTGGACATCACAGATCCTCATCATGCCTTGCTCTAACAAATTTCATCTGTCCCTTATGAACAATGAAATTCAAAATGTTAGTCAACCGTGCTATCCGCCTGTATATAGGAGGTATTTTAACAATACTCCTAAATCCATCCACCAGAATAAATTAGGAACATTTTTTGGTCATCCAAACTGACAACAGGTGCACAATCGAAAAGTTTGTTATTCTGCCAAGTTGCACTCCCTAGATAGTCACCATGCACTCTGCCATAGCTAGAGATATTAAATGATAGGCAAATTAAATGGTAATGCATAACTATACATCTGAGAATATATGTATTACATTATGTCTCTTTCTTCATCATGTACTCTCACCTAATTTTATTAAATTTACCCTACTGTAACCCTGTAAAAACATGGGTTCATGTTTCAGAACAAATTGGAGACATTCTGTCATTTTTATTCCATTTTTACCCATGGATGTAATCTTGGAGATCATTAAATTAAAAAAATATTGTCAGTGTGCACACATTTCCATTTTTAAGAGTTTTCAGAGTTTCCATTAAAAACCACATTTTCAAGTAGGTTTAGAACTAAGATGTTAAATGGAGCTCCCAGCTGAGAGTGGTTGATATAACATCTCAGCCAGTTCAATCCTAAAAAAAAAGTTTAGCTACTGAATACCTATTTTTGCATTCCAATAGCTTGAAAACAGCTTCATGCCCAAATGAAATGTTGCAGGTCATTAGCATATAATAATTAAATCTCTTAAATGTATCAACATATGAAAATAAGCCACTGTACATGATAGGTATACTTTTCTGTTTAAACATGTTATGCAAATGTTTATGCAAATCCTCAGAAGTGAAGTTCTTTTTTTGGATTGTTCAACCATCAATAATGGAAGGATGGAGAGTAGCTTAAAATCTTATTTAAAAATCATTCTAATGCAATTGACAGTTTGTATAGAGTGAAAAGCTTTTCTCACTGTTTGCACTTTGAGAATGTTATACTACTCAACAAAGGTGCTATTTTCACATTGAGAATCTTAGTTAGGTTGATTCCTCCTTGGGAGAGAAATGAGTGTTGCACACATTCACAATTTTGTCCTACTTTATTTCATTTATAATATATATGCAGTTACTGTTCATCCTGATAGCAAAAGTAGTGGAAAAGATCATTCTTCTTTCAGAAAGTCAACAGCACTTACATCACAATACCATTCACAGGGACAGCTTTTCCAATTGTCTCCAACTGCTTTGTAAAATGCCCTTCCCTAGCCCTAACTAAATACTTCACCACATGGACTCATTTTGTTCTGCATGTTAAGCATGGTCTTTGACCAGGTGAACCTGGGTATTACAAATTGGCTTACTCACCTTCTAGGTAGGAGAGAGCCAACACCTTGAAAGATTTTCCACCACTGGCTACAAAACGTGGAGCTACGTGCCTCTACTCCAACCAAGTGCCATTACTGGATTGTTAATCACCCACTCTTCAGATGCTTCAAAATTCTTGTGCTAAAGCCCCTTTGGTTAAATCCTTTAGAGCAGTGATGGGCAAATTCTTTTGGGCCAGGGGCCACTGACCCACAGAAAAATCAGTCGGAGGCCAAGGGCTATGGGGGAGGGAGGAGGGAGAGGGGATGGAGTTCCAGCACAGGATCCCCAGTGTTAGGAGAGGCTCTAAGCCTCGGGAGCCAGATCCAGACAACCCAGGGACACATCCAGCCCCCAGACTGTAGGTTCCTCACCCCTGTTTTAGAGAAAGTTTTATATTAGCATTATTTCCAATATAAGTAATTACACCACTTCTGCCATGACAATAGTTGGCATATAAACCTATTACTTTTATTCTTTAAAAAAATCACTAGCTCACAAGTTGTTCACCTCTAAACTCCACCTTTAGAAATCCAAGACCTGGTGGCACAGATCCATCCCATTCCGAACACAAAGAAGAAAGGCTCTCCTTTTCACGGATATAAATCCAGCATAGTTTCTTTACTTCACTGGAGTCACTCCAGCACCACCAAGCACTGAATGAATTCCGAAACCTCTTGCCGCCTCGGTTTTTAAAACAGGGATGGTTATGAGGAAATGTGGATGAAGCTGGTTTCAATTTCATCACTTAAAATGAAAACACTTTGGCAAAATAACTAGCTCTATTGGACATAGCTGCAAAAAATGCTACATGAAAAACTATTTTGTAAATTCCAGATACTGGTTCAGAACAAGTAAAATGCTTTCTAACTGTATATTCGGATTTGTATATTTTAAAGCCAGAAGGGACTATTAGATCATTCAAATCTTATCTCCTTTATTATAGGGGCCATAGAATGTCATCCTGTTACTTCTGTATTTAGGCCAATAATTTATGTTTGACTAATGCACAGCATCCAGAAAGACTGTGAAATACTCAGGATTGCCTCCTGGAAGTACTGTTAGCCCTGTGTCTGAGGGTGTGTCTAGACTACATGCCTCCGTCGACAGAGGCATGTAGATTAGACAGATCAGCAGAGGGAAATGAAGCCGCGATTAAAATAATCGCAGCTTCATTTAAATTTAAATGGCTGTCCCGCTCTGCCGATCAGCTGTTTGTTGGCAGATCGGGGCAGTCTGGACGCGCCGCGTCGACAAAGAAGCCTTTCTTGATCGGCACAGGTATGGTTCGTGAAACCAGGTTTACCTGTGCTGATCAAGAAAGGCTTCTTTGTCGACGCGGCGCGTCCAGACTGCCCCGATTTGCCGACAAACAACTGATCGGCAGAGTGGGGCAGCCATTTAAATTTAAATGAAGCCGCGATTATTTTAATCGCGGCTTCATTTCCCTCTGCCGATCTGTCTAATATACATGCCTCCGTCGACGGAGGCATGTAGTTTAGACGTACCCTGAGAGTAGAACAAATCTGAATGGAAAGCTGGAAACTAAGCTAAGATGTGAAACCTAGAAACCCTTTTTTTTTAAGTCCAAACCACTTAGAGTTTTTGCACTGCAACAGACAATGACTGCAAAAACATATTTCACTTAGGGGTGACAGAGAGAAAGCTTGAGTATGATTAGAGACAGTAGCCTGAAGTGTGAGAAAATACATGCAAAGACCATATAAGTCTGAAACACTTGGATGAGTGTCCCTGGTAGCATAGTAATAGCACTGTTAGGAGGACACAGAGGCAGAGGAATGCCTCACGTTTTCTACTCTCTAGGCCAGTGGAGCTTAGATATGTTGTAAAATAAATATATTACAGTTTGGCAATAGGAAAGGGAAAAAAGACAAACTGCTGGCTGCTTGAACATGTCTTCCTACCAATGATTTCAAGATGAAAGGAGACTGCTTGCCAATGCTTAATAGCTCTATATTTGGCTATTTATAGTTTTGTAACGATTGGGAGATGAATGGGTATTTGCTCCATTTCAGGATGTATTTTGTTATTTTTAGTTTACTTTAATAACAGCATGATCTTGAGAAGTGCTCAGATCCAAAACCCCCAATGACATCAAGGGGAGCATTGGGTGGGTGCCATGTCTCAGCAGCAGGGCCCAAAGTCCACACTTTTCTGCTTATTTAACCTTCTTTAAAAATGTTTCCTCTGCTTTTTCTTGAGACAGGCTATAGGCAGGCTCTTTTGGCCACTGCCTAGGATTGCCTACATTTTCTGCAGAGCTGACTCTGAGCTGAAAAGAGTAAGTATGGAGATGTGGGATCAACAGAAAAAGAGAAAAGAGAGAGAAAGAGCATCTGAAAGAGTGAGTTGGGGGGGAAGTCCAGAGGGAAAGGACTGGGAAAAGGCATGAATGACCTCCTGAAGTAACGGGAGAGCAGATCCTGAGCTGGCACAAACTGTCATAGCTCCATTAATGGAAACATGAACATTTACACCAGCTGAGGATCTGCCCCGGGGCATTTTGGCTTTGAAAAGGGAAATGTGCAGAGGGAAAGAGCCAAGAACAGACTAAGGGAAATTAGAGGAATATATAATATAGGTCAGACATAATTGTATTGCTCTTTGGGTTAAATATAGTGTGTGTGTGAGGAAGGCAGAATTTGTTTCAGCTCCTGCTGGTAAGACTTACTACCCATGGACTGTGAGAATGGATCTCTAGTAAAAGCAAAATTAAAGAAAAAAAGATTGGAAGCTTGTTCATAGATCTGTTGCCGTTTGGTGTGTGAGAGTTTTTCTGTCTAGTAGGTGAGAAGCGCTGCTGCTGGAGAATGAGAATTATTGCTGCTATTATTTTATTATTTTACTTAGTTTTACTGCCCGCAAAGGACATTACATCTTACTTTGCTTAATTCTGGACAGCCAGTCTCTCTCAGTTATTGTTTTTACTTTTATGTACTATTATTGCATTAGTTTTTATAGCTGTTATTTCTCAATTAGTGTATTCCCTTCAGGCAGCTAAAGCCTCTGATGTTTAGTCTCTTTCCAGATGATACCATCATGGCCATCTGTAAGGTCTTTCTTTCATGTTAGCCATCACTGCGACTACCCCATATTGTGGGCTCCTTCTTATCAAGACTGTTTGGTGTAATTGCTGAGTCACAGTAAGCCTTGACTTAAGCTTCGATTTGCTCTATTTAGGACCTAGGAGTTCGCTTCCATCTTGTGCCTGTTGCTATGAGTCTTTGGCCTACATCTTACTCATTTAGCTTTTTCTTCTACAGCTTAATGTGCATTATATTGTGTTTTATTGACTACCATGTGTTTATTTAATGCAGGCAAGTTGACAGACTTGCCAGGTCCCTGGGCAGGTGAGGGGCGGGCAGCCCTGCACTCCCAGAAGGGGGAGACCTTCAGGCAGAAGGGTCAGGATCAGGGTAGCCAGCCCTCAGCATTGTCGAGCCTGCAACCCCCTCCCCCGGCACCATCCAAGGCTCTGACATGCTACACGGGACTCTGGCAGCAATTTAAAGATCCTAAGCGTCCTTGCCACTGCCCCAGACCCCTCTGAATTGCCAGGCCCCATGGCAGTTGCCCCGTTTGCCCCCTATTGGCGGGCCTGGTTACATGACTTGATGAGTTCAAGGTACTGACTGAAGCATGGAGCAATTTGAACCGACTGCGGTTACGCTTTATAATAAACCTGTGGATACGTCACGCAAAAGGATATTGAAAGGCATTAAACAATACATTTGTTTCAATGAAGCTACCATAGAGTTATTACACATACTTCCCATTCTAAGTACAGAGGGAACATTGTGGTCATTTCAGATACTTCCCTATGGTAACATTTGGCAAATGCTGACTTTTTAAGGGCAATCAAGGTAAGACCATATGGGACAGACTTGAAGAAAATCCTTTAGTGGTCACCCAAAGAGAAGATGAGGACCTTCACTTTCTAAAGAAGAGACAAAGGATCCAGATGAGAGAAGAAACAAATTACGGATCTTAAACAGAATAGATAAATGGGCAAATGACTAGGAAATTAGTTTTAAAAGCTCAAAATGTGAAGCCTTATGCCTGACTTAAAAGGAGCACTAGTTAAATGCAAGACTAAAATGAAAGAACTTTTTTTTTTAATTTTACTCATTGGAGTCAATAAGAATTCTGCCTTATTGGCAGAGGGGTAAACCCACTCCACACAGGCCCTACAATTAAATACTCTATGGTGGGCAGTAAAAACACTCTGATTTCACAGCACAGAGGCAATTGTTTTTAATGGGGCACAATCTGACATGTGTGCACCAGAGGCTGGGGTTCCTGTGGATGTAACAGTTTCAGTTTTTGTCATTGCAGCTCATTCTCTCACACTACATATAGTTTCTGAAGACAGCAATGGGGAGACACACTATTACATCAGTGTCATAACTGCTATCCACCCCTTGCCATCAAGCCACATATGGGTTTTCATTATGAAACAAAAGACCACAGCAGACTACAGGGATGAGTTACAGACGTATGTTCTGCTTAACTTAACTGTGTCTGAGACATAATGTGCCCTTATAGCTAAAGTTTATTTTAAACACATATCAAGAAGATGGCCAGTTAGGAAGCAGAGTAAAATGGAGTGTGGTGTTCAGGTGTAAATTAAAGGTAGACAGGCTAGACTACAACGATGAAATGAGTCTGAATCTTAAAAATCTGCTGTCTTTATGAAATAGATGACAAATATTACAGGATGTAATTTATCTTCTTTTGTGACATTTCACAGCACAGGGCATATTCTTCTAAATGTAACAATGATGTAGCTAACAAAATACTGCAGGGATAGATAGCCTTATTGATGTAACATGATAAGCCATGATACCAGGGTGTATCTGGGTCAGCATGTTGAAGAGTTGGAAAAGAACCTTAGGATTGCTCTCAATTGAACCCTCCAGCTAAATTAAGGACAGTAGTCCTTTGGGGGACCCATGTGACCATTATCTCCATAGACAAATGGAGTATGTATTATATTATGAGGAACTTAGGAGAAATTAAAAACAGGGAAAGTAGAAGGATAATAAGGTGCAGGAAGATTGTGGGGTTATAACTTGACTTTCATAATAGTTGCTCACTCACACCAAACATCCCAAACAGTGACAAAAAAATTAAATTAATGTGTGTAGTTGATAAAGACTGCTGTAGCAAATGGAAAGAGATTCTTGAGTTAAATAAAAGGCATTTCCCTTTGCTTTGCTTCCTCTCATCAAATCATTACCTTTAGATCTTAGTTGGAAGGATTTGTTTTTTTTCAGATAAGTTGTAAAGACACACTCACGGAGTGGGGAAAACAGTGTAAGGTCTCAAAAATTGCCTCTTCAAACATTTCTTGGAAGACTGAAAGTAAATTCATATTTGTGGACATTTCATAAGTAGAAAGAATATCTGTGTGATATGGGGCTAGGAATGTTGACAAAAGAGAGCAAGATAGTTCTTGAAAACAAGTTAACCGATATAAACCAAGGAAATTCAGAGCTAAGATATAGCTTAAAAGAAACACTAGTATTTGGTGAGAAGGAAAATACGAGCCAGCTTAATGAATTCTGAAAATTGACATGTCTATTTTTTTCCAAGTGCTATCAAAAACAGTAAAAGTACTTAAGATTTGGACACAGACAACTTAGGGTAAATGGGAGGCAGAAATTGCCTTTCTAGACAAAAGTGTGGTCAAAATCAGGATGAGAATGGAAAACAAGCCTCAACCTTAGCTATAGAAAAGCTATCTGTCTGTAATTTGTCAACACCAATCTCTTTAGAAGCCACATGCAAAATACTCCATGATTCCAATTAGTAGAACAGACATTGTCTTTTCCATCTTTCTCAGCTTGCCTTACCAGAATTTATCACTTCTTGTTATACATTCAACTGTAAACTGTAGTCAAACCACTGTGATTTCCTTTAAGTAAACACTAATCAGTAAGTGGAAGAAAAATAATGACAGCCACCTGCAACCTATTATAGCTTCTCACTCCACCCACGCAGACTGTAAGCGATGAATACGTGAAAACAGCTAGGTTCTGGGATAGCAACTAAGGTGGTTTTTTTGGTCTCTCTCTCCCCATAAATAGTCTATACATAAAATATGTTTAATACGCACAGGAAGAAAATGCCAATATACTGTTGTTTCAAAAAACCTGGCCATGGCAGTTAAAAAGGGCGTTGATCCTTGTAATCTGGTGACCTACAGCCCTCCAGGAATGGGAATGGGAATGTTCATGATGGGAAGGATCAATAGTGAGGTGACTCAACTCACCTAGAGCTCAGTTGGGGCAGACTAACCACATTCCCAGCAAAAATCCACCGAAGTCACAGTTGGCCTGGACACTATTCAATTAATTATAAGACTCAGAAAAGGAGACTGTATTGTGATCCCCCAGAGGATCACACTCTGAACAAAACTGAGCGAAATGGAACAAGCAAAGAAAGATGAAACATTGATTCTAGACCCGGGGAAAAATTAGTCTTTCTTTTTCAATCCACCTGCTTTTCCAGAACCTGTGGCTACGGCACTCTACTTATGGAGAATATGTCTTAAAATTCCAATATCTTTAGCCAATAGGCCTACAAGAAGGACTTGCACACACAAGTCCTGGCTATGCAGTTCTTGCAGGATCAGGGTCTTAGAGGAGACTATACAAGCTGATGCTACCTGTGCGAAGCACAACAATAATGGCCAGGAGATGGAGAGAATGGATGGGCTATGTCATTAAAAATGCTGTGTCTCCTGATACAAAAAACAGGACTGTGTAGCACTTTAAAGACTAACAAAATGGTTTAATAGGTAATGAGCTTTCGTGGGCCAGACCCACTTCCTCAGATCAAATAGTGGAAGAAAATTGTCACAACCATATATACCAAAGGATACAATTAAAAAAAAATGAACACATATGAAAAGGACAAATCACATTTCAGAACAGAAGGGGGGGTGCAGAGGAGGGAAGGGGGGGAGGTAAATGTCTGTGAGCTAATGATATTAGAGGTGATAATTGGGGAAGCTTTGTTAGTCTTTAAAGTGCTACACAGTCCTGTTTTTTGTTTCAGCTGCACCAGACTAACACGTGTCTCCTGATGGCACTATTGTCTGTGGAAAACTATGCAACAGTCAGTAGATGTCCTTCTGAGGATGCTGAAACACAGTGGGTGAAATCCTGACTCTACAGAGTCAAAGGGAGTTTATCCATTGATTTCAATAAGGCCAGGATTTAAACACTCACTCACACATACCCTTGATGTAATCTGATTTATTTCTAACAGAACCACGAATGCAACCCATTCCATTGTGGATGGTCACTATGTGATTTCTGGGAAATATCAATCAACATTCCACAAAAACAACATTTTACGGCAATGTCAACATAAAAAAGCAGCTGGATCATTAAGAAAAGTTTAGCAATTGCATAGTGATACTCTGAGTTAATTTCATAGCCTCAGAAAATTATGAAGAAAAATACTGTACATTAAAAGCACCAGGGAACTTATTTTTCTACATAGGTTTTATTTTTCAGTTAACTAAAATGTAATTTAATTGATCTTTCACTTTATCTGTAATAGTAAAGATATAATACAGATGCTGATATATGAGGAGAAAGACAGTGAAGTGAATATTTGCCCTCGTGTAAAATAAACAAAGGACACTGCTATGAAGTACGAATGCCAAGAACCACAGGGTCTGAGTCTGGCAATAAAATATATACAAAAGAATATGGCATTCTCCATTAAAACATCCAAATAAGTGTTATGGACAAAGAAGCCACCCATGAAGACATTTAGGCACACATTTCCAGCAAACTTCCATCAATATCCCTGTATATGTTCATGTGCATGCATTTTCGGGTAAAATTGCTCACTTTTGAAACACTGAAAAATTGTGACTGCCTATTTCATTTAAATCTCCATGAATCTTCTTGTTATAGATATAATTGTGATATTAACATAATGTGTTTATTAAAAAAGCAAACACCAATTAGAAGTCTTATGACTGGGTTGAAATAATGAAGCCTTTTCTCACCTCTTTGTTCTCCCTTCCCTTTCATATTTCCCCTGTAAGAATTCCTGAGAAGTATCGTTTTGAGTGGGAGGAACAATTCATGGACGGTTTGTAGGACCTTACAGGAAATTAAAGATGAAAGAGTGAAAAATTCTGCTCTTTGTTCACCTTCTATCTTGAATGATATAGTTATTTTAACATGAATGGGTATAAGTTCCTCAAAGCTTTCCATTTCCATTTCTGGAGAACAAATTTAAATGGAAAATTATAATTTGACAGCAGTTTGATTTCTAGAAAAGCGGACTAGAGACTGACTACCTTGTCTGCTGGAATGATATAGCTTACATGATGAAGTCCGTAGACAGTATGTGAGCTATTCAAAACATACTATACATTTTTAGACCAACAAAGCAAATGAGGTCAAAAACTGTTATCCCACTACAAACCACAATAATAAATTCTTGGTGTTAAGAAAGAGAGTTACATGTAGACCACAGCTTTTGACCAACACGACATTACCTCTGGTAATGAGAGCAACATTGGCTGCTGTAGGAGTTAAGAGGCACTAACCAAGTACACAAAACACTTTGAGGCTACGTCTAGACTACAAGCCTCTTTCAAAAAAGAGCATCTAGACTACAAGCCGCTTTTTCGAAAGAGTCTAGACACTCTCTTTTGAAAATGCACAGTTTGCATTCAATAGCACCTTTTTTCGAAAGAGTACTTTTGAAAAAAGGCTTTATTCCTCGTAAAATGAAGTTTACCGAGATCGAAAAAACTGCTGCATTCTTTTGATTTACTTTCAAAAGAACGCGGCTGCATTCTAGACGCAGGTGAAGTTTTTTCAAAAAAAGGCTATTTTAAAAAAAAAAAAACCCTGTAGTCTAGACACACCCTGAGAAAACGCAATGTCCCCATTAAACTGCTAGGGTACGTCTAGACTACATGCCTCTATCGCCAGAGGCATGTAGATTAGGCTACCAGACATAGGAAAATGAAGCGGCGATTTAAATAATCGCCACTTCATTTAAATTTACATGGCTGCCGCGCTGAGACGACAAACAGCTGATCAGCTGTTTGTCGGCTCAGCGCGATAGTCTGGACACGCGGGTATCAACATCAAAGGTATTTGTCGACCACCCAGGTATGCCTCCTGGGATGAGGTTTACCTGGGTGGTCGACAAATACCTTTGATGTCGACACCCGCGCGTCCAGACTATCGCGCTGAGCCGACAAACAGCTGATCAGCGCGGCAGCCATGTAAATTTAAATGAAGCGGCGATTATTTAAATCGCCGCTTCATTTTCCTATGTCTGGTAGCCTAATCTACATGCCTCTGACGACAGAGGCATGTAGTCTAGACGTACCCCTAGTGAAAAGGAGACAAGCAAATTCAAACAGATTAATAAAGACAAGTTGATCAGAGTTCCTGGAGACTGTAATGTTTTCTTGTAAAAGGGTTCTTAATCTTTATTTGACCTGGAGTAATAATGGTCTGCTACAAACTGATTAGGGAAAATATGAATACATTAACCTTACAGTGATGCAGCAATCAACACTGCAGAAACAGTTCTTATAGCAGCAAAGAAATGAGGCACTGAGAAAACAAACCTTACTTTCATTTACAGTATATCTATTTTCATCCTGAGTGAATGGACAGTCACTATTCAGTGAGCTCACAACTATATAGAAAGAGTGGTTTTGGTGCTGTTTAAATTCAGTGGAAAATATTGTGGGATGAGGCATACACTGTACATATGTAATTAGGGCCCTTACCTAATTCACAATCAATTTTGGTCAATTTCATGGTCATGGATTTTTAAAATAATAAATTTCATGATTTCAGCAACTGAATTCTCAGATGTCATGGTGCTGCAATTGTAAGGATCCTGACACAAAAAGGAGTAGCGCGTAGAGGGGTCGCAAGTTTATTGAAGGAGGGAATTGTGGTACTGATACCCTTACTTCTGTACTTCTGCTGGGGCAGTGCTTCCTTCAGTGCTGGAGATCCCAACTCTGAAGGCAGAAGTGCTACCACTCTCCAGCCACTCAGCTCTGAAGGCAGCAGCACAGAAGGGTGGCATGATATGGTATTGCCATCTTTACTGCAGCTAAAGGGGTGCAACCTTTAGAGCTGGGTGCCTGACCATCAGCTGCACTCTCCAACTGCCCAGCTTAGAAGTAATGGGGGCAATATCATGACTCCCCTCCCGCATTTCTAATGTAAATCATATTTTGTATCTATACAGATTTAAAGACATGATATACATATGATGGACACACATATAAATATTAAAAAAATCTGTGTGCATACCTATAGGCTATGTCTATACTGCGCTGTTTTGCAGAAGAAATATGCAAATGAGGCAAAGTGTGGAATATCGCAGCACCTCATTTGCATAATTAATGAGCGGCCGCTTTTTGCGCAACAGGCTTTTGCGCAAAACCCCCCTCTTACGCAAGAGCCGTTCTTCCGCATTTTTTTCAGGAAGAATGGCTCTTGCACAAGAGGGGGGTTTTGCACAAAAAAAGGGGTAGATGGCTCCTTTTTTGCACAAAAGCCTCTTGAGCAAAACCAGAGCCTAATTAATTATGCAAATGAGGTGCAGCAATATTCCACGCTTCACCTCATTTGCATATTTTTTGCGCAAGAGAGGGCAGTGTAGACACAGCCTAATAGCAGTACCCTAATAGGCCAGTTTTACTAAGCATAATCCCAGGAGCAAAGGTAGAGCTCTGTATGAGAGGAGAATGCAGCAGTAGTTTTTCCAACTCCAGTTAGAGTTACGTGAGTGCATGGTAGGTCCCTGGAGAGGATAATAAATTCTAGTATCCACTTCTCCATAGACTGGTATTAATTCTCTGAATTCCACAGACTGTATTATTAAGCAAGACCTCTGGATGCAGGTAAGTATAAATCCCCCAATTTACAGATAATAGAAGTAAGAGGTTGCAGAAGGCCATTTCTGGGTTCTCAAAATTGTTTGTTCTGTTTATTCATCCATGCTAAACATGTGCCTCTTTGTTCCCTGCTAGTACCCAGACCACATGTTGAGATTTTAGATTCTGGCCTTTAGCTTAGATAGGCTCCATGGACTATTGTTTGAAAACTGCTAACCTAAGGGGAACCCAGCAATGTGTGTACACACACACACACACACACACACACACACACACACACACACACACACACACACACACACACACACACACACTAGCTAATACAGTATTGAGCGTACATATAAAAAGAGCTCTCCTATTAAACACTGCCTCTGTGCTGTGAAAAATGCACTCTCTCTTAATTGACAAATTTCCAAAAGGGAAATTTGTCATGCAGTCTACAAACATAGAGGCCAATCATTGTCTTCTCCAACAAAAGTATATGGCAGTGACCTTAATCTATCCCAATATACTAGGCCCCATCTAAGATCTCTTTGCCTCTGACTGTTTTGCACTAAAATACGAACAAATGGAACATGCCAAGAATGCAGTTCTTGAACATAAAACTTGATACATACTCAATCACCATAAGAGGAGAAAATTCAAGAAAAAACCCAGAAGAGATATTCCCAAATTGCAGAACTCACTGTTCCCATCCAAACCTCTTTCTCTGTGTATTTTGGTAGTGTTTGGATTAAGGGCTTTGGTATAATCCTGTCTCTAAGAAAAATGACTAGCAATCTAAGCAGCTGTAGATCATTGACTTAGTTTCCACAATGGGATATGTCTGTCTCAGACAGCAAGACAAATTGATGTTCATCTACATTCCAAAGAATCCTTCTGATTAGTCTTTCTCCCAGTTTCCAGCGCTCGCTTGGACATCTTCTCCCTTTGACTACATGTGCTTATCAGAACTAAAAGCATCCACTTGGTAGCTTAATCATAGATAATAGGAGAAATTAACTCCCACTGCACAGTTTCCTGCTGACCACTACAAAAATCGGGAACCAAAGACTATCTTTCACAGCAGCAACCTTGAAGTTTTCCATTCCCAGGGACATTTTTGGAAAGAGGTATTTTCATAATTTAAGGAGAATCTAGATTTTTTTAAAATGTTGTAGTGTTCATAAGAACTCCTGAATCTACGAATCCAGTGTAAACTACATACCACTACTGCAGACATGTACCCTACAGAAGGAAAGAACTTGGGGTGGGGGAAGGGAGCCAAAGTGGTTATATTCCACATACCTTTAATGTCTAAAAGAAAATTCCTAAAAGTCCTCTACTTACTTCTACCATGATAGTTACCAAGGCTGCCGACTGCCTGGTGACTGAAAAAGAAAGCCAGTGAGCACAGGAGACATTTTAGTCATATGTATGTTATTGTGCTTTGGAGAGAAAAAACCCTCAAGAACTTGTTTCTTTGGTTTTTAAATTTTCCCCGTGGAAGTGATAGGAAACTTCCCCTTTATCCTGTGTCTCCTCCCCATTTTTGTCTTTTTTACCACATCACCCTCAAAGGTGCCTATCACATCTCACTGTAGGTACTTTCCCAGGGACACTGATGATGTAACATTTGTGCTGCCACAGGGATTGCGACAGAGAAGAACAGGGTACTTCCTTCCCTTCAAGGACTGAGCAACACTCTGCACAATTCCTGGCTGGTATAAACAGCCAGAGCTCTGCTGAAATCGATAGAGCTCTCCAGCTAAGAATTATACCTCCCACCTCTAGTCAGCCAAAGGGATGATAAGATCTCAGTTGTCAAAGCCCACATGGCAGCAGACTAAGCTGAGCCAAATCCACCAAACAGCTTTTAAACACTAAAAGTGTAAGGTATCATTTTGTATTTGTTTCCTTGCTATTAACTGATCTAATTCTTTTCAGCATTGCAGATAATTGGAAAGAGCACTTTCATTACTCTAGTTCTTGTTGTTATGGACACTATTACTGAACGGCAACAATTGGGCTACTGTCGCCTGCAAGCCGATCAAGTTGTTTTGTGTTTTTGTTTTTTTAAAACATGTTCAGGGTAGTTTGTTGCATGAAAGTTTTTTTAAAAAGGAAGCTGTGGGAATAATTGCTTTCCTTGGCAGAGCTAGTGTTTATCCCTCATTTCATAGGAATTCTTCTCCATGTTAAGAATGTTGCTTTTCCAGCTAGAAGATCTAAACATGAAGTATTTTATCGGTAATCTGGTTTTTTCCCCCCTCTCTCTGCAACCTTGGAGCACTTCTGGAAAACCAAATACTCTCTGAGTAAATGTGAAAGTTTATGTACTAAAGAGCAGCTGCAAAATGTTTAATGTTTAAATTAATGTTTTATGTTTACAATAAAAACTTTTCAGCCATGTAGTGCTTTTAACTGTTACACGCTAAATACAAGGATAATCAAACCAAACCAAACCAAAACATTTATGTGAAGCCTGGCCCCAAAACAAAGTGTTGAAAAGGATTTCTGTGCACTGTGTTAGTTGCAACAATCCTGGTATGAATAACCAGATTAAAGTGCGCTACCTTAAGAGAAGAATCCACCCATCTTGTTTTTTAAAGGGTTCTCCAAAACGTTTGGTTAATTTGGAATGTTCTTTCTTATTGTGACATCTTTTACCTCCATTCGCCATTGAGGAAACAAAATGTTGTTTTCTTTGTAATGCATATACCAACAGCAAACAGCCAACCCATGAAAAAGCTTAATAATAAGAGATGTGCATTTATGAACAGATTTCCAAGAGGCCACTACCTAGACAAATAACGACTCAGACTATTTCAGACTGTGGAAAATAATCATAAGGCCAAATCAGGGCCCCACTGAAGTCAATAGGAATTAAAATTTGCTTTAATAGGACCCTAAAATATTCATAATCCTGATGACCAGTGTTCCCTCTAATTTTTTATATCCATATGTAGAATGACTTTTGTTATGCACATCAAGTAATTCCCTACACAGACAGTGTGTGGTGGAATTAGGTGAAGGGTTGCAGTGTGGGACGGGACTGAGGACTGTGGCATTGGGTTGGCATGGGGTGAGGGCTCTGCTGGTGCATGTGGGCTTTGGGGTGGGGTTGGGGATGAGGGGTTTAGGGTGCAGGCTTCCCCAGGGAGAGAGGACTACTTCTCAGCATGGTACTGCCACGGCCAGGGGAGAGGCCACTCTCTGCCAGCACTGGCAGGGAGCTACCATGGTAGCTCTGCCAAGGCAGCTATGTGTTGGGGTTGCCAGGGAGAGGTACTTCTGCCCTGGCTATAGCAGCTCTGTACTAGGGCCTGTGGGCTGAGTCTGTACTCTGTACAGTTGCCCTGAACCCCTGTGGAAGGCTTATTAGGTAGCTGCACAACTGCCAGCCACACAGCTCATGGAGAACTTAGCTGACCCTCTAAACTTTCTTGATAATTCCAAGCAAGGTTTTTCTGCCTTTGCTTTAGTGTTTTCTCAGGAACAGAAATACTGCCGTGTCCCCGAATATTCCAGTGTTCCCTGCAAGTACAGAGTTTCTGCCCTCAAATAATCATACAGTGAGTAAGAAAAATACATTTTTGGCACTTTTTAACCGCAGATAAACTAATGTCCCCCCCTTTTAAATTTTCGGCACAGGGACTAACATCCTAGTACTATGCAACATAGGCAGCAAATTTCCCTCTAGCTGGGGAGGGTGCTTGACTCCCCCCTGGCCTCAGGCCTCTCCCCCATTCATCTTCTTCCCCCCAGTTCCGCACTGTTCTATCATTTCCCTGAGCTCATGCCCCCGCTTTGCCCTGCCCCATTCCACCTCTTCACCCACCCCTCCCCACCTTCTCCTTCAAGCATACCCTGTCTTTGCAAAAGCCCCTTGTGCAAAATGGTGGCTCATTAAGTATGCAAATGAGACAGCAATATTCACTGCTTAACCTCATTTGCATCTTTTCTTGCACAAGAGAGCGCAGTATTGACGTAGCCGTAGAGTTTCAGGGTATGTCCACACTGCAATAAAAGATGAATGGCATGGCCATGGCTAGCTTGCGACTGGGGTTTAGGGGGGCTGTGGGGCTAAAAACGGCAGTGTGGACATTTGGCCTTGGACAGGAGGTTGGGTTCTGAGACCTTGAGTGAGTCTTGGAAGCAAGTGTTAGCCCTGCAGCCTGAATTCCAATTGATCGGAGTTCTGAAACTTGCTGCAGTGTATCTTTTATTGCAGTGTAGATGCACCCATAGAGGTTAAAGGCAGATGAGGCCATCAGCTTCATCTAGCTTCTCCTCCTGTATCTCACAGGCCATCAACACCATTGGGCACACTAAGCCCAGTAACTGAAATTAGAATATCATATGTAATGGATAGGAGGGGTTCTACCCTTTTCTAGACCTCCCAGCCATTAAGTTAACTAAACTGACTGTAAATGGTTAAACCCAGAGATAGTGAGTCCCTGAGAATCTTCAATATCACAGAGGTAGCCGTGTTAGTCTGAATCTGCAAAAGCGGCAAGGAGTCCTGTGGCACCTTATAGACTAACCGAAGTGTTGGAGCATAAGCTTTCGTGGGCAAAGACCCACTTCATCAGGTGAATGTAGTGGAAATTTCCAGAGGAAGGTATAAATATGCAGGCCAGAATCAGGCTAGAGATGATGAGGTGGATCCAATGAGGGAGGATGAGGCCCACTTCTAGTAGCTAATGTGGAGGTGTGAATAGCAAGAGAGGAGGAGCTGCTTTTGTAGTTAGCTAGCCATTCACAGTCTTGTTTAATCCTGAGCTGATTGTGTCAAACTTGAAGATGCACTGTAGCTCAGCAGTTTCTCTTTGAAGTCTGGTCTTGAAGTTTTTTTGCTGCAGGATGGCTACCTTTAGATCTGCAATTGTGTGTCCAGGGAAACTGAAGTGTTCCTCTACAGGTTTTTGTATATTGACATTCCATCATAATATCTGATTTGTGTCCATTTGTTCTTTTACATAGGGACTGTCCAGTTTGGCCTATGTATATAGCAGAGGGGCATTGTTGGCACATGATGGTGTATATTACGTTAGTAGATGTGCAGGAGAATGAACCAGTGACGGTATGGATGATCTGGTTAGGTTCTGTGATGGTGTTGCTGGTATATATATGTGGGCAGAGTTGGCACCAAGGTTTGTTGCATGGATTGGTTCCTGAGTTAGAGTTAAAACGGTGCAGCGTATAGTTGCTGGAGAGAATATGCTTCAGGTTGGTGGGCTGTCTGTGGGCGAGGACTGGCCTGCCTCCCAAGGCCTGTGAAAGTGAGGGATCATTGTCCAGGATGGGTTGATCTATGCTTATGCTCCAACACTTCGGTTCGTCTATAAGGTGCCACAGGACTCCTCGCCGCTTTTGAGAATCTTCAGAAAGTGTTGGCAGGGAGCCAGGAGAGCCAATGGGAAGAGACTGTGAGATTTGAATTGAAACAGGTTCTGTCTGCTTCAGTCTTTTGTGCGAGCAGAGCAAGAACTAGGAGAGATGAGTTAACCAGGAACAAGGCATGGATTTTCCAGGGATATCCATACCTAAGAAAAAGACTGAACCTTGGAACATCAGATATGTAAGTGAGCTGGGAATGTTTAGACAGACACAATCAGGTTATTTTCTTTAACTTTGGGGTTGATTAAACTCCTCTGTGCTCATTTATGTGCCGCACCCCAGCACACAGTAGCTTTTAAACTGAATCCCAGACAAGCAATTCTCTGTGATTTTAATACCTCTTTTTTTTCAGTTGGCCCTAAATACCTAGATGCTTTACCAAAAGTATCTTCTTTATTTTTGTTAATAAAATTACCTTTTTAAGACTATGATCTGATTCTTGTGTTCTAGAAGGCAGGAGGTTCTGTGTGTGTACCTGCCTGAGACTGAAGGTCAGCTATTAAGAAATTGCAGTTTGTTTTCAAGCTCTCTCCTGAGGAAGGGTTAAAAAGCTTGGGGGCATCCCACAGGAAAAAATTCCCAAGTGTGTCTTCCTGCATTCTTACAGGGGTTTTTGCATTTGCCTGGTGGCAGTGTACCACCCAAGGTCAGGGAATCTGTGATCTTGGGGAGTGTTAAGCAGAATCTTATGGAGGCAAGGAATTTTTAAGGTCCTTTGTGGGCCCCCACCTTCTGCACTTGAAATGTCAGAGTGAGGAAACATGACACTATGGCTACGTCTAGACTACATCCCTCTGTCAGCAGAGGGATGTAAATGAAGCACTTTGAAAGTGCAAATGAAGCTGGGATTTAAATATCCCGTGCTTCATTTGCATAATCACTTAATGGCGCTCTTTCAATAGAGCACTATTTCAAAAATAAAACCACAGTCTAGATGCAGTTCTTTCAAAAAATGAGGCTTAAAGGATCTTTAGAAAAGTGCCCCATTTTCGAAATGGCACTCTTTCGAAAGAGCGCCATTACATGACTATGCAAATGAAGTGCGGGATATTTAAATCCCAGCTTCATTTGCACTTTCAAAGTGTTTCATTTACATCCCTCTGCCGACAGAGGGATGGAGTCTAGATGTAGCCCATATTACAGACAACGGAAGACTAGATTATTATGCGTTATGGGCAGAATACAGAAGGGCCTAAAGGATACCACTGCTTAACACCCTGCAATGGTAGGGAATAAATTAGGTGGGATATACCTAGATAATCCTGACAAGTGACCCGTACCCTAAGTCGGAGAGGAAAACAAAAACATCCCAAGGTCACTGCATACCTGACTGGGGAGAAAACTCCTTCTCAACCCCACAAATGGGCTGTGTCTACACTGGGCCACTTATTCCGGAAAATCAGCCGCTTTTCCGGAATAAGCTGCGAGCTGTCTACACTGGCCCTTGAATTTCCGGAAAAGCAACGATGCTCTACTGTACAAAATCAGCCGCTATTCCGGAAAAAGTATTCTGCTCCCGCTCGGGCATAAGTCCTTATTCCGGAACACTGTTCCGGAAAAGGGCCAGTGTAGACAGCCTAGTAGTCTTTTCCGGAAAAGCACGTCTACATTGGCCACAGACGCTTTTCCGGAAAAAGGGCTTTTCCGGAAAAGCAGCTTGCCAATGTAGACGCTCCTTTTCCGGAAAAACTGAAAACGGAATAGTATTCCGTTTTAAGCAGTTCCGGAAATTCATGCCAGTGTAGACACAGCCACGGTGATCAATTAGCCCATAAACATGTGACCAAGAACCAGCCATCCAAACACAAACTACAGTAACCTGGTTTTCCTGTGCAAGCCTCCCCTTCAGGTACTGCCTAGACACAAATTTGTTTAGTCTGAATTAAATAAATATCTATCCCACAGATGACTCTATAAACTCCTGTCAAAGGAAGTGTCAGCCAGACATATAAATAGCCTCCTCATGCATGTACACACAAGCCCCACACGTGGTGGACCTGATATTTACCACACCTGCATAAGAGAATATATATATCAGTCACTAGGGAGTAATGAATCCCCCCCACCACCACACACACACAGTAATCTCACAATGAGTTACTTCTATAAACTGCACTTAAAACTACACCAAAACACCCCAAACAAACAAACAAAAAACCTAACCTTCCACCCTTCAGTCCAACCATTAGAGTTATCTTTGTCCATTTTTTTTCTTTCTCTTCTCTGATTTAAAGCGGTTCACAGGCCAAATCCGACACACATAGTTTTGGCTGTTATCCACAGTGCTATCTTCATAATTTATTTTTTCAAGCCCTGACTATGCTCCAAAAGAGAAGTGGGGGGAGGAGGAGAAGAGTACTTGATTAACTTTTTCATGGTTACTGATAGATAACAATTTACTGGAAAAGATTTTAAATAGGATTTTTATTGGGAAAACTAAAAAACTCCCTTTCCCCCACTTTATTTTTTTCTCAAGAGAAGATTGTTCTCAGAGGAATTATGTTTTACAGTATTACTCAAAAATTTTTTCGGAGGTGGCCATGTTAGTCTGCATCTGCAAAAACAATAAAGAGTTCTGTGGTACCTTAAAGACTAACAGATTTATTTGGGTACAGGCTTTCATGCACCTTGTAAGATCTGACAAAGTGTCTTTTTACCATGAAAGCTTATGCCCAAATAAATGTTAGTTTTCAAGGTGCCACAGGAATCCTCATTGTTTTTTTTTTTCAAGAAATGTTGGGAGTACTGCTTAGCAAAAGGATGAATGCACAACTTTTGATGTTTTATTGGAGACCTTGTGTTCTGATTTATCTCAACAAGTAAAATTCAGAAAGCAGGATCCACTTTCATGTGTTCACTCATCATTACAAATTGACACAACTGGCAGTCATCTTAGAAGAGCCCCAGCCCTGGGAAAAGGCAGATGAGGATTAAGGAGAATTAGCAGAGTTGTGTAGGGGAAGTTTGCACAGTAACTTCTTATCCTAACACATATCCAATCCTTGCTAATGTATCAGTCTCTCAGGCCAGGTCTACACTAGTGGAGAAGATTGATGCAAGATATGCAACTTCAGCTACGTGAATTGCATAGTTGATGGATCTTGCATCGATTTTGAGGGGTGGCCCCATAGCGGGTCCAAGGTGGTGATCTTCCAGGAAGTATAGCTGTACTGTCAGTTTCCTGATGGCCAATGACTCCTCCTTGCAAGGTGCAGAGCACTTTTCACTCCCAATGAGAGCTAGCTGCAGGTACTCGCATTTTCAATAAACAAAAGAGAAAACTGTGCATTTAAAAGTAGAGCAGATGTTGCTACCGAGAGGAAATCAGACATGTGATATCAAGGCTTTGGAAGAGAACTCCAGGGATGCCTATATACAATGAAAGAGGGGATGAGACAATTTTAAATAATATTTTACTGGATTAGGTTGGAGCCCCGATTCCATCCTGGGTCAGAGGGAGGCTACCTGCCTCACCACCAGTAGGTAGAGAAGGTAAATAATCTGGCCCAGACTCTGCTTTAAGTTGTGGCAACAAACAGTCGGTCTCTTAGCTCTGGCAGAGAGCTGTCAGGCACAGGCGTTCTGCTCTGGAATGATGGGCGGGGGGGAGGTGACACCCACAAATTGAAATGGTGGTGAGGGGACGCAGGCCCATCCATTCCACTGCATCCTAGCCCAAGAGGGTTGCCAGATAGCTCAACCAAAAATATCGAACACCCTGCCCCTCCCCCCCCCCCAAAAAAAAACAACGTGGAAAAAATTCTGTTGAAAAAAAAAGGGGGGGAAACCAAAGTTGTTCAGCAAAAACAAACAAACAAAAAAACACACAACCAGCATGGCCCCTTTAAGAACAGATGCTGGGCTCTGCCTTGCTTAACAGGCTGCCGGTGTAGCAACAGGGTGAGGGCAACAGTCACAGCAGCTCTTACTGAGCATACTCAGTTGCACTACACATGCTCAGTACGCCCTGGTATGATTCTTGAGAGGCAGCTGTTTGCGATGCTATGGCGGCCATCTTCTCTACCTTCTCTCCCTGCTCCGGACCAGACAGCTCCCCTGCAGAACCAGGTAAGGGGGTGAGGGGGGAAGCGGGCAGGTGGGCTGTGACCGGTTGTTTAGGGTTGCCAGGTGTCCGGTATTGACCCGGACAGTCCGGTATTTTCACACCATGGCCGGGAAAAATGTTTTTAGGGAGTCCGGTATTTTCTGAATTTGTTTACCAGACAGGAGGCGAAAATACCGGACTGTCCGAGTCAATACCAGACACCTGGCAACCCTATAGCCTAGGGCCCAAATAGTGGCAGACCAGGCTAGTGGCAGTGGGGATCTGACTGCAACATGCTAATTCCTTCATTGACATTGCTTCAGCCAGACCCAGGTACCCGGGGCTACCACCCAACTCATGGGCACACTTGGCTTAGTACTAGTTCCTCTGGGTCTTCAGGAAATGGAGCCTCCGGCAGAGCTTGCATTATCTCTAGGTCTGAGGTCGTTAGTGGTCCTGGCCAGTCTTCTATTTCCTTGAGGTCTCGTATGCATTATTAATAGGGATAGAGTACTTCAAATATTTCCAAACCTGGCTTGTTCCCCTTATCCTTATCTGCTCTTACATCATTTGTTTTCACATCACAAGTTTGTCTTAATAATGCAGAGTCCTTGTACTGGTTTTCTCTACATACAATGTCTCCACCACAACATTTCTGAGCAAACAAGATAGGCCTTAGCAAATCGTTGCAGTAACATTTTATGCTGGAAATGTGATCAGTGGTGTCTTGCTGAGTAAGCTCAATTGAATGGTATCTTTTGATTTGCTCATAGACAAGATTTGGGTTTAAAACAAAGTCAACTGTTTTTATTCAAGCTCCCCAAATCTTGAAATAACTAAGCTTCCCCATACAGGTAACTCTAAGGTTAAATCTATATTGCAGACTTCTTCCACAAAAGCTTGTGCAAATGAAGTACGAAGTAGAATATCGCCACGCTTCTTTTGCATAATTAATTACCAGCCATTTTTGCACAAGAGGCTTTTGTACAAAAAGGAGCTGTGTAGACAGCGATAATCTACCCCGCGCTTCATCTGCATAAGCTTTTACGGAAGAAGGCTGCAGTATAGACGTAGCCTAAGTGTTTATAGCCCAGATATATAAGGGTTTGAAAATGTCTTTAAACAAAGATTTAAAAGTAAGCTTTACAAAGCAAGTAGAACCACAACCACTAGCTTCAAAGAGCTTACTCTAGATTCCACTTAGGAAGCTATATTCCACTTAGAAAGCTTCAGGCCCATAGCAAATCAAAACCCAAACAGTGAAATGAAGGTTATAGTCACAATGTCTGTATTACATTAGCAAGTTTCTTCTGTAGTTTATGAACTGCTGTGAATGCAGTTCAATATAAACCAGATCTACTGCAACAGCTGTGTCATAAATGATCAACCTAATTCACTCTATTGGATATTTTAGATCCAATATAGTGAATTAGGTTAACAATGCTAGTAATAGAATGAAAAAAGAGGAAGTGTTGGCATTTAAAAAAGGATGACACTTTTATTAGCTAGTCCAGTGGTTTTCAACTTGTGGTATGCAGACTCCTGGTAGTCCACAGACTATATCTAAGATTTCCAAAGAGGTTCACACTTCCATTTGAAATTTCTTAGAGGTCTGCAAATGAAAAGAAAAAAGATTAAAATCCACTGGTCTAGTCCACGGAGTGCACTGATGGACATACATTCTCTTTTTAATATACTGTACTTTCTGGATTTAAAGTGCACAGGTGTAGCTCTGTGTTGTAACAGCAGCCAAGTTATATATAATATATAGTATTATTTGGCTGCTGATGGATCTTTCACAATCTCAGACCACACTCCTGCTTCAAGCAAGTTATCTATTGGACCAGCCTCAAGCTCCTGCTGGGTATGATTTAGTATTTCACCTTTGCTGGAAAATGTGTTCAGTGAATATTTACAAAATTAGGTTACTTTTTCCTAGTGAACACAGAGAGGAATGTTCGGAGCATTGCCATGGCATGGAGGAGCAGAAAAGTGGATATGGAGATTGAAGAATATACATATATCCAACCCGTCTGATCTACTACCCAAAGGAAAAGATGGGAAAGAGTAAACATTTAAACAATAGAATCACAGAACACTAGAACTGGAAGGGACCTTGAGAGGTCATCAAGTCCAGCTCCCTACACTCATGGCAGGACCAAGCACCATCTAAGATCATACCTAATAGATGCTTATCTAACCTGCTCTTAAATATCTCTAATGATGGAGATTCCACAACCTCCTTAGGCAATATAGCCCTAAGAATGGAAGTAAGATGACCTGATCTCTCTGATGGCTTGCCTCTTTGAAAAGGGATTCAAGTGACACCTGAGGTTAAATAACTTTTATACAGCATGAGGGAACTTGGCATATAGCTGCAGATCGGATCACTGATGCAATAGCTGCAAATCTGGGATATACAGATAGATGCGAAGATGCAGAACCTCAAAATACACAGTTTATAATTAAGATCTTGGAGAGGAGGAGGAATCACAGAACCACCCAATTCCTTCTGGTTCTGTTTCCTACTATTCCCAATGAGCTTAGTGTCAACCTTACCCACATTTTGTCCCTCTTTGACAGCAAGCACCTGAGGCAGCCAACTGGTGGATCCCATGCCTCCCCACTCTCTTCTCCCCAGCAGGTCCATACAGCCTATGCAAGGCGACTGTTAGCCCCTTACTAAAACTCAGTGGGAGTTTTTGGTTGGCCAGCTCCCAGGACCAAAAGGGGGAAGGGTCCATGAAAAATCAGGGCCCTGAGACTGACAGACCCCAGGGACAATGGGAAGAGGCCAACACTCCAAGTCAGCCTGATTGACAGGTTGGACAGACCACTGAGGGAATTAGGAGGCCAGGTCCCGTCCTCCGTGTGAGCTGGGATTTTCTGGGTCTCTGAGTCAAAGGGGGAGAGAGCTAAGAAAAGCAGCTCAAGGAGATCAAGCTGTGCTGAGGAGCGGACCTGCAGTGACAGAGCCAGAGGCCCACACAGCTCAAAGAGCACAGACCCTGTGCTGAGAAGCAGACCTGCAGTGACCAGAGCTAAAGGGGTCAGAGAAGCAATGCAAGGAGCTGGAGTCTGGCAAAGCAGCAGAGTCTGGAGCTGGGTGTGGGGAGCAGCTGGGACCAACAAAAGAGGAAAAGAGGCTCTGGGCAGGGAGACGCCACCAGCCAAGAGGCCCTGCAGGCCAGACCTGGAGAGGGATTGTAACTCCAACTGGGAGAAGCACCCTGCCACCTAGAGCCTGAAGTCATGGGGCCACTGCGAGAGCAAGCGTGTCCAACCTGCAGCCCCCCTGCAGCACAGCCAGGGCCTGAGAAAGAGCCCTGGGACCTATAAGGAACAGACTGTGAACTGTCCTTACACTCTGCAGATTGCTGTTTATAATGTCCCTATGCTACAGAGCAGGACTATGTGTTCTCATTTAATTTCTCTCATTTTTTCCTTATTCTTTTCTTTTTAATCAGCTGCTGTTTAATAAATTGTATTCACTTTGAACTCTATGTAATTATCAGTGGGTCAAGAAAGCATCCAATGTGAAGAGAGCACCCGGAAGTGGGGACACCCTAGACCCTGCCCTACGTGACTACAAGGTCAGGGATTAAGCCCCAGAAAACCTGGGCCCAGCTTTGTCGGGATTTCAAGGACTCTGCTACTCAGGAGAGTGTAAGGGGAGCCCTCAGCATCAGGGAGGCCGTTGGGTAAAGAAGTGGGAGCGGAGACTCAGATCCTTTCGCTGTTCCATTTTACCAGGGTAGTATAGAAGCCAAGAAAGTTCCCCACAATAGAAGGACCATTCCCCCACTTACACCTCGACAACAAGAAAGAGAGCCAGGAAGAGATAGCATCCCTGCCTTCATTGCCAGTGCTACAGTAGCCACTTGTGTCTGGGATGATTCATCGCAAACAACATCTCGAGCTCCTGCTTGGAATATATATGTAAAAAAAAAGCGAGAGAAAGGCCAAGCACACATAATCCAGCTGACCTCATAGAAGAAAGTCTGCACCATGTTACTGTGATCTGATAGGAGTTCCTCTCGCTTTCTCTCTGATATCTGAGTCAGCCCCAGGAATAGGACATCTTGCCCTTAAACTATTCATTGCTCTAATCTGTTATTCTCAAGACTGGGAAGGCACCAGACCAGTGTTCCATCTCACATCTCTAATTAATGTTGACAGTAAAATATTAGCCTAGGTATTAACTACCAGATAGAGAGAGTACTGCTGGGGCTTATACATCCCAATCAGGTAGGATTCATTAAAAAGCCACTCACTATCAATCGTATCAGGCAATGTTAACATTTTCTCAAATTAGCAAGAAAAATAAAGATGGCCTGGTTGTCTCAGGTCCCTCAGAAACTGGGCTTATCTCCCTTCCACAAGCTCAGGTTGAAACTTTGTTTTTCTGCTGTTTTTTAAGTTACTCTTGACACTGGAGATTGGGAGACAAGAAATGCCCTAGTACAGACAAATCCACATACAGCTCTAAACAGCCATATGGCTGTCATGTCCACCAATGCTAGCAACCCTTGTGAAAGTACTACCTGTCAAAGAGAGAGATAGTCATATCATGCATACTGACTCCCTGATGCAGCAACTCCCGCTTCTAGAAGCACAATATGAAATGGTGGCTCTTTTAAAGGATCTGTTCAATCATTTTTATTCCAGTTACCTGCATGGTCATGCCCAGTGTCAGTACTGTTCTTGAGTCTACATCCGACATACTGTCCAATCAGCATACAAATGTAGGTGACCAGATTCGTGGATAATGAGGGAGAACAGTCTTTTGCAATATTGCACGTAAAAAAGGGAAGTGCTTTCTTGCAATAATAATGACTTAGTATATGTTAAAAACAGGGAAATAATTCAATCTCAGGGTAACAAGTATATCCTGATAGGACAAATGTATCCTTTTTTTTTCAGGGCCTAAGTGTCCCACCAAGTTCCTATCCTGAGTTTGGGGTAATACAGAGTCATACTAACCTTTGGGAAGCTCAAAGAAGCACAGTGCCTCCCAGAGCATCTGGATAGCTAAGTCAGTACTCTGTTTCTAAATACAGCTGAAGACTTGGAATGAAATATGCAAAAACAAAAACCTTGTTTATACTCTAAAGAAATTTTTCTTAGAACAAAGGTGGTCTCATTGTGCATAGTGTTTTTATCTTCATCCTACATTAGGATTTGCTGTGAAGTAATATTTGGAATGACCTATGAGTCAATGCCAGCAGTTATTACTCCAACCATTCTGCAAAGCTTTGCACATTAATAATTATGGGGTATTTCTTACACTGGAAGTGCTTGGTACAGAAAACAAAGAATATGACAAAGAAGAATCAGGAGGAAGTCTCTTTCCTCACTTACTCGCTTCTGTTGAAACACACTTAAAAATAAAAATAAAATATAAACTAAGATAATAGATGCCATGTAACAGGGGCCCTCTGTTACATCATTACTATCTTTGGGGAATAAAATAGATGCTACTTCAGCAACCAAGAAATTACAACTACAGAAAGTTGAAAATTTGTGATCCTTTGGGGCAGAGTTACCACCATACATGAAAGAATTGTTAGATGGAGTTGTGGGTGGTGATGCAAGGTACAGAATATGAAAAATGACATGTCTTTTTTAAAATAAAAAATCTTATGGATGTTAAGGAAAACCTTAAGATTAGCTAGTAAATACATAAATAAACCTAAAAGCAAACAAAAAAGCCTAACACTCAAAACACTCAGTTGCAGTATCCATAGTATGTTACAGCTCATATTCAAACAGACTTTTAGAAGAGAAAAGTATTGTTTACTGTTTAAATGAAATTTCACCCTTGTACTAAGATGTTTGCATTTGATTCCTTCTAAATCACATATAGCAGGGAGAGATAGCTCAGTGGTTTGAGCATTGGTGTGCTAAACCCAGGGTTGTGAGCTCAATCTTTGAGCGGGCCATTTAGGGATATGGGGCAAATTTGTCAGGGACGGTACTTGGTCCTACCATGAGGGCAGGGGACTACCCTCAATGACCTCTCAAGGTCCCTTCCAGCTCTACAAGATAGGTATAAAGAGAATACTGGTTGAGAATTTGCCCCCTAAAAAGAAGTTAGAACAACTGCAAAATCTATCCTCATGGTTGAAACTAGAGTAGATTAAAAAATAGACCAAGAAGTATATAACATACATCTGATTCTTTATTTAAAGTGACTTTTAAAATTCAAAACTCTACATAAAATTCTAGCAATTATAATATTACATAATGTTTGTATAGCACTTGTAAATTTTGCTACGCAAATTATAAACTGAAGTTTATGGCAATGTTAGCATAAATAGTCTTGCATGTACAAATATCTTGTCTACAAGAGTAAACCAATAAACTTTAGCTATATAAACCCTCTAGACTAATATTATGTATGTTCACTGGCTACAACCAGCTCAAACTTGGCAAAAGATAATTTGTCAGTTTAATAGTAAACTTGGTTCACCATTTACTTATTGTTCTGGAACAAGTAAACTTAAAGTAAGGAGTGAAGCAATCAGTTTAACACTTTCTTAGAATAGAATAATAAATTTCATGTTGCTTTATGGATCCTGTTTAAAATAGCTATTTGTTTCAAATAGTATAATTTAAAAGGAAACTTACAAATGGGTGTCTTATCTTTATATAATGGACTACAGCCATTTAGTACTCTAAAACATGAGCAAGTAGAATAAATAGAGTAAATTAATGGAATAGCATCATCTTGTAACAGAATAAAACTTTGGTGTTTTCTTTTACAGAGCCAGGCATTCTCTTTCTGATCAAGGGTCCAATGATTAGAAACATTGTTTTCTGGCTGTATTATTAAAATATGGTACTTTGAAATCTTGTATATGTGTTTACATTGTTCTAAGAGCTATAAGATAGCATGCTGAGACTCAGTGACTGGTAGGGTTTTACACAAGTCAATAAAATCTAAAGAGCCAGTTTCAAGGCCCAAAATACAAATTGGAGTGCACACATTTTAGCTCAAAATTACTAGCAACAATTTGCACTTTAAAAAGGGAGAGTTTCAAAACAAGTAGATACCCATCATTCCCAGATAACCTTCAGCAAAGAAATACATTTTTAATCTTCACATATTACAGACAAATCACGTGGGTCTAGAGTCACTGGTTTTAGAATGATTTGAAAAAAGCACATCAGTTTTCAGCCAGTAAAAATTTAAAATTAGGACAAGAAGCAGCATCGTTAGTAAAAGCAAAAGTGAGCGGGGGAGGTGTCTCAGCTTGCAGAATAACAATACTGTTAAATTGAAATGGTTGGGTTTTTTTTTAACCGAGTCATTTTATACAATGTATAGTAAAGCTTTTATATGTAAATTATCTAAACTCAAAACCCCTTTCACTTCAAATTGAATTGAGAATAGATTGAAGTAGAACACTTAAGTGAAAACGTGCTTAAAATGAACAAAACAGAGAACTAAAACAGATACAATGTTTTTCAGAAAAAAGTACAGTACTGCAAATAAATGTGTCTGATTGTTGTACTGTTAAGAAAAAGGGACAGAAATTTGGCTTTCACTATACCCAGATGGTGTCCAGTTAAAGTGCACTGATATTTTTCTTCTTTTCAGGTATTGACTGCATTTTGTAAATTATGAATACTTCTGTCATGTTTTGAGTGCACACTGAATTATATGAAAGGTTAAAAAACTGACTCACCTGGAAAATAAAACATTTTCTGGACAAGTATGAAACAAACAGTTCCACTCCCCTACTAGCATCTAAACTATTGATATAAGGGCTTTCAGCAATTCTATTCTCCTGTGGGTATTTTCTGTACTAAGATTCATAATGGTTCAAAGTATCTATAGTTATCACATATTTTTAATATTTGTTTTACCAGAATTATCCCTTGCAGTAAGAAAATCTTGTAGAAAGGTCAAACATTTACCAGCCATATTGTACTAAAATAGCATGTATAGGTTGGATCTCCCAGTCTGGAACCATGACCAGTCCCGAACGAGGGTATTTGCTGAACATGGTAAAACACTACCACTCTCCCCTGGCTAGTGCTCCACCTTGCCTCACTGCCACCTGGCCAGTGGTCACTCCCTGGGCCGGAGCTCTCCAGCTCCCTCTGACCCTGCTGTTGCCAGGACTGGAGCTCCGCGGCCAGGGCTGGAGCTCTGTAGCCAGGAGCGGAGCTTCCTGACTGCTGCGGAGCCATATCTCCATGGCAGGGGCTGCAGCGCCGCGTCAAGAGCTAGAGCTCCGAGTCCAGGGCTGGAGCGGCATGATTGGGGCCAGAGCTGCATGGCCGCTGCCAGTCTCCTGCTGCTGCTCAGCTACTGGGGCTAGATCTCCCTTGCGCTGCTCCTCCCTCCTGACTCGGAGCTCCTGGCTGAGTCACCGGTCCCCCTGCTGTGCCTCCTGCCCCATGGCCAGGCCTTTCTATACCTGCCGGACCATGGATGTTGCCAGACCAGAGAGTGCTGGTTAAGGGAGGTACAATCTGTAGTATAATCTTCTAAAGTCCTTAATAGGCCAGGATCCCTTTTACACTCACACTCCCATTGTTTTCAAGAGAGAGGTTCTGCATATGAAATACCTGCAGGATCTGGCATTTGAATCAGACTTACAGACCTATTACATGATATTTATTTCCTTAGGGTTTGCTCTTGTGATGTACCTATTATAATGTCACAAGTTTGCCCACCATTTTTTCCCAGTAGTTTTAATCTAGATCTTGTCATTAAGTTCCAGAAGCCGTTACATGCATGGTTAGGACTTATTTTATTTTTCTGGCAAGTTATCAACTTTGACAAAACTAGACAGAGACAGTGTTTGCCTGCACACCCTTAGCACTTTGTCTTAACTGCTATGCCACTTCAATTACAAAAAAAAGAAGCCAAACTTACTAAGCAGGAAGAGGGGGAAAATACAGGAAGTGGCAGCTTACCTGTGATGTCCTAGTGAGACTAACTTAAAAAAGAGAGAGAGAGAGAGACAGACAAGGTGAATAAGGTAATATTATTGGACCAACTTCTGATGGTGAGAGAGGTAAACTTTGAAGGCACACAGAGCTCTTCTTCAGGTCTGGGAAAGGTACTCCCAGTATCACAGTAAAATACAAGGTGGAACAAATTGTTTAGCATTGTCTCTCACCAGCAGAAGTTAGTGATTACAGATATTACCTTACCCAATTACTCTCTATATATCCTAGGACAGACTTGGCTACAACTGCATTGCATACAGAAAAAAAAAAAGGAATTACATAGAGGGCAGATGCGGAGGAAGAAATGTAAAAGGATGAATGGAAAGGAGGGTAGAAATGATGGGGAGATGCAAGGGATGAGGGTGTCTTCTAGCATATGGCTTCTGACGGCAAAAACAATGAATCAGATGTTGAGTTAGTGATTCACACACTCTATCATGGCAGCATCATCTGGGGATATCAAGTACATCTATCCGCCATCAAGATGATAAAGAGGACAGTTCATAACCAGATGGGACGCTGTTTGTTCTTAAGCTCCTCAGGGGCACGATAGAGAGCTCAAGAATTCACAACAGAGAAAGGAGTTACTAACTGCAAAAACAAAATAACCTTTTATGGGACAAGCAGCATATAACTATGTTTACAGCGTTTAAAAAAAAAAACTACCCTCCTATACTGTAGAAGAGAGCTCTGTATGTAGGAATGAGACCTAATGGAAATAGTCCTACCTGTGTTTTGCTACCCTTTTCCTCCTGGAAACACAAGAAACTCTGATTTTATTCTGCACTTATGCTCAGTTTTACCCTTGGATAGGAACATGATTCCCAGTTATTTCCACGAGAGCCATGCACACACATGTTCATGAGCAGAAACTGGGCCTCAATTTATCTATTTATAAGGATATTTGATCATTTAAATAATAACCAATACAACATATACATATTGAAGCACTTGTTAAGCTAAACAGCTGTTCTTCCCATGTCAATTAAGAATAAAGTTCTAAACTAATTTGCATTGAACAGATTATAGCATTAAACAGCAGCAATCTGCTACAAAAAAAAAGAAACTGTTGGAAAAAGTCAGCACAAATGCACAAATTCCATTGACCTTCACTCTAAAAAACTTCCAAGCTGGAAAAAATCAATGCATACTATTATTTTGAGAATGAGAATGAGAAAGAGTGTGTGTGTGTGTGTGTGTGTGTGTGTGTGTGTAAAAAATATAAAAAAATATTCCTCATTTATCTCCGATAAGTGTACTCATAACACACAAATAAGCATGGCACTACTAAACAACATCTGCATAATGACAAAATTGTTTACAAATGCTCAAAAAAATATCCTGTTAAAAAACCAGACAAATGTTCAAAAAAAAGACAATCTATAATTTGCATAGTTCATATTTTCTCCATCAATATATGGGGAGGCAAAATAAAAGCTGTATTTCGAATCATCTCCTATTCAATGAAAAATGTTTGCCGTCTGGCAGTTTTATATCATTGTGCCTTCACAAGCAAAAAAAATCTTTTTATTAACATTTATAATCTGTAAGCCATTCAAAGCAGGCTGCTCTGAAAGTATAGCTAAAATGTACAGTATTTTTATATTAGCAATAAGGCCTACTTACTTGATTGAGAAATATAAGATGTAGTTCATTCTTAAGTTTTGACTTATATATGCTCAAGTATATGAGGTGACAGTGTTGCTGATCACTAATTAAGGATATATTATGCAGAATGGACAAACACAATTTCTCCATCACAGACTACATATTGTCACAGAAGAGTCATACAGTCAAAGAAGTTTAAGTAAAAACAGTGGCATGCCTCAAATGCAAAATAAGGGCCCAATCCTGCAAATTCTTACAGTGGACAGTAATTTTAAGTAAGCATAACTAGCCCTGTAAGGACACATTTTTTCTGGGACTTTATTGGTACAAAAACTAAAAACTCTGAAGCAACATGTTAACATTATTCCATAACATATCTGCCCTCTGTAAACAAATTGTTCATGTTCCTATGCAATTCATCATGCAAATGTTGTTTAATAACTACAAATGTACTGACATCAAAATAATTAACAGTCTAGTAGTAAATTAAACCCAGGAAGCATCAAGCTCAATCTTTAATCATTTTTCTATTATATACAGTGTGGTTTTGGCCGGGGCTTACAATCGACCATGACTATATCAGATGAGTGCTAGGTTCGTTCAGGCATTTGTCATCTCTTGGTGATTTTTTTTTTATCAAAATAACTACTTGACTCAGAAGCCAAAATGATGGCCACTGTATAAGATCATAACTACACAGCAGAAAAAATGACTATATAGTGCGTATCAGTGAAGCATGCAATAGCTATGTGTGGAGTCAGAGGTAAAGTATACATTTCAAATATATTGCATACATTCATTTTTGTCCAACTGGTAAGTAACTATTCCTCTTTGCAAATGGTACAGTACACATAGCTGGGCATTGTTTTGAGATGTCAGGGCTTCTCTGAGAGTTATATATGTCATAGCCTGCTTTCTTGTATGGAATCCATAAAGTACGATAACTTGGTCTAATTTGAAATTTTGAAAAAAATCACTTAAGAACTTGGGAAGTGACCAAATTTATCACAGAACAAAAATAAAAGCAGCATGTTGAATATATGGGAAGTTGTTTGTGGTTAGTGCTAGACCAACATATATTTCAGTAGAGATTGTTGACATTTTTAACAGGACAGATTTCCATGGGAAAATATTCTTTTGTTGACATCAAAACATTTCAAAAGCATGTGTCTATTTCAATTAAATTTTAGACAGAAAAAAATATTTGAAATCAAAATGAACTATTTCAATATTTTTGTTTCATTCTGATTTTATCTCTCTCTATATATATATGTAAGTAACCCAGGGAGAAAAAAATGTAACCCCCTTTTTCCTCCCTGGGTTTCTTATATATAAAAGTTTTTCCTGTCAGACATTTTCCTGTCATGCTCTCAGGCCACGAAAGTGAAAGCGGCCAGAGAGAGGGGAGAAGACGAGCGTAGAGAGCGTGGGGGCACAGCCTGATAGTAATATACAATTAATATTAATATTAAGCATTACATTATAATATTCCATTTAGTGTTTTATAATAATATTATGTTTTAACATTATCAGAATGAAATGTTTGGATAAGATAATGTTGATGTTTTTGAATCAATATTTTTTCCAGAATTTCCATTCAGGGACAAATTTGAAATTTCATGTTTTCATCTCCATCAAGGTCAAAAACAAATTTTCAAAATGTCAAAAATTTCAAATTTTCAAAATTTTCAACCAAGTCTATGTCAACTCTATCTCAACATACTATCTAGTTCAACCAGAAGTTATGTGCTTAATTCAAAAATCACTTGGAGAAATGTTATGGCCTGTGTTACAGAGGTGGTCAGATTTCTGGCTTTAAAATAAATAGATAACATTCTGTCCCCATTGAAATAAACAGCAAAGGTAACGTTGACTTCAACTGGACCAGAATTTTACCCTTTGGATCTGAGAAAGATGCATTCCATATGTTAGTGTTTTTGTGTTCTGATTAAACATGGTATTGAATATGGCTGGAATACATGTTCTGAGAACAAGGGGCTTGGTCCTGTAATGTTGTAGCTTAGTATGGAATTTTTATTGTGTGGACAATTTTATTTGTCAGTTAAGAAACTGTTGGAATGTCAATGTTTTGTCACAGTATACATCTTTCATAACCCACCATCAGGATGAAACAACTCACAGGCTAGGATGAATTGAACTTTAGCTCTAGCTCTTGCATATGGAATGGTGCATAATGTGCAAAAGGAAGAGTGACTCATTCAAATCTCTTCTCTACTTTTTTCCTTGCTCCCAGAAAGAATTAATTTAGTGAACTCCTTGAAAGGGTTCTGTTCTTAGACTAACTCATCTCTGAAGACCAGTGTGTGAGAAGGTGGTGAACAAAACCAAAGTTACGCCCACTTCTCGGCTCTCTGTCTGCCAACTTCCCATCTGGAGGGGTGATAAGGAGAAGATTGTCAAATATGTAGGTTCACAGGAGTCTTCATGCTTAATCCCTGGACTACGGTGATTTATAGTCTGTTTTATAACAAATAAATTTACTCAAGAGCCATAAAGTGATGTAAGAAGCTAAAACAACAAATTCAGTGAAATCTTTGTTATCCGGCACTCTGTTAACCAGAAAACTTTGTTAACCGGCTTTGCCCCCAGCCACAATACTGTCACATCTTCAGGCGCACAGGCCTGGGTTGGTTTATCATGATTGGCTAAACAATTTTTTATTTAATCATCTTTAACTCAAAACAGAAATGAGAGACCAACTGCCTCACACTACAAAACTACCAATATTAAAAACTTGAGTTTTACTATTATTGTCCATTGGTTTTTCCTAGGTTGATGGAACCCTCAGATAACCGGAATTTTTAGATAACTGGAATGCCCTAATCCCTGAGCATGCTGGATAACACAGGGTCTTACTGTAGCATGTTTGTTTCCTAGCAGTTTTTTAAAAAAACAAACAAAATATCTGCCCCTAAATATCACTCTTACTTGACGTAACTAGCTTCTGTAGTGATTCTGTAGTAAATTAGTATTAATCGAGAGCCCCAAACCTCCAAAATCGTCTTTATGGCTCATGACGTTCACTTAATCCACAGTTTGTAAGAGAGAATGAGGTCTAGTGAATTCAGCATTACCCAGCCTCACAAAATTGTCAAGAAAATTTACCAGCCCAGATGCAAAATCTACTCACCTGACCTTTGCCAAAAAGATTGATGACCACAAAAGTCCCAAACCAGAAAGTAACCTAATGATATTCCACGCAGCCCTCAAGGAAAATTACTCACTCAGGGTGAGTGGGCAAGTGGAATTTTACAAGGTGGTATTATTATAATTGTAAAGTAGACACTGAAATGTTACACCCTTTGCTAACTAAAATCTACCTATTAATAACAAACTCCATCTACTTGTCTGAATGATTTTATACTATGTCTCTCTCTACTGCTAAATGTGTGTACATTACCATGAAGGAGACTTAGGTACATTGCAGAGGTTATAGTTTAAAGATAAGGATGAATGCTTTTGATTTTTTTAAAAATCTTCACTCTACTCTCCTTCCCCTGCTCCCAAAAAAAGAACTTGGAGATATACATGGCTTTGCTATAGTACAATGTTTCAATCAGAAATGCCAACTTTTTTAGTGTGAATAACTGCTTATGAATTTTTGAATGCTTATTAAAAGCAATACTATATAATATTTCAGGGAACATAACCCGCTCATAATCTTTTCACATTTGCATCTAAGACAATATTTCTTGCTCACCCCAAGGGGAAGAACCACATTTTTAGTCTCATGCACCTGATACACATTTTAGTGGGTTCTCACTGTATGTTTGGTCAAGCAGCAGAATCAAGCACAGGGAAAGTTTTATTTCATATTTCAAGCTGGCTTTACTCAAACTCTTTCATCAAATGCATTGCACATTACTCAGAACTTAAAACAAAACACAAAAAACCCTCCAATTTCTTGAGGAACAAAGCAGGCCATGCTTTCCTAAAGTGCTTCATAGTTAGCCCTTTTCTGACCTGCCAGTGCCACTTCTAAAATGAGATGGCTCATGACTGTTGGTGTCTCTGATGAGATTAACAACTAGAAAGCCAGTTAGCAATCAGCTTTTATAAAGAGGGATGTGGGAACTGGATTGTGACCATCTACTCATTTCACACAGGTTGTTGACCAGATTTTAATAACTTTTGGTCCCAACTAGTCAGAGCAGGATTTGAAGGGGGAAAAGATGGTATTATTTGTATTATCATAGCAGCTGGGAACCTATCAAAGACCCATTGTGCTAGGTGCTGTACAAACACAGAACAAAGTAGTGGTGCTGAGCATCATGGGCATCTATGAGTCCACAGGATTTCCCAGGTCCCCTTGTACAATCAGTGATCCAACTCCATTATCCATAAATAAACACTGCTTGTCTTCCTTATTCCACAATATAGTGTGACACCCATTTCTCCAGATTCATACATGAAATCCTCATGGGAATAGCAGACTATTTTAAACATATTCTTTCCTTTAGGAAGTGTATGTACGAGGAACTGTTTTTAAGACTATGACACTCATCCTCCTTCAGATCCTTCACCTAGATTTTCTTGAAAATTACAAGGAATCAGCCAGCTGCCATTGGCTAGGAAAGTAATCTCCCGCCCTCCGCAAATCCCAGCCAAACTGAACAACCAACCTTAAATGATTCAGAATCATCAGACTGTGAACACAACAAGAAGGGACAACATGTCACTGACTACTCTCCTGCACCCCCTTCCACCCAGACTCCAAACTCCCTCTCTTCACCCTATCTCCCGCCTAGTCCTCCCAGCTCGCTCCTGCATTCTATCACTCTCACAAATCCACCAACCCCCAACCTACTCCTGCACTTTGCCTCCCACCCAGATCAACCCCCAACCCACACCCGCAGGCCACTCCTGCACCCTACCTCCCACCTGTATCTTCCCTCTCACCTAGCCCCCAAACGCCAAACCCGCTTTCTGGCATCCCTCTCCCAAACATAGGACCTTTCATCTCTGGCTCCACCCCCAGAACCTAGGGGAGCCCACAGAATCTACTAGCCTGCCCCTCCCCTAGCCTCTGGTGTTTCACTGGAATATGGGTAGTATTTTTCTGCTTCTCAGTCTGGAATACATGAGGTGGGACCCCTGACTGATTTTTTCTCTGGGTCAGTGGTCCCCAACCCAAAAACAGTTTCCCACCCCTTTCTTATGGTCATTCTAACTTTCCACATCTTGCCTTAAATTAGCTCATCATCCTCACTGATCTGAAGTCACTGGGACTCTGCAGAAGAGTACATATATATCGGCCAAACTGGACAGTTTCTACAATAAACGTTAAATGGATACAAGTCAGATATCAGAAATGGTAATACACAAAAATCTGTAAGAACACATTTTAACCTACTCGGGTACTCATTAATGGATTTAAAAGTAGCCATTCTTCTACAAAGGAATTTCAAAAACCAGCTAAAGAGGGAAATTATGGAACTGGCTTTCATATGTGAATTTGACACACTCTCTCGTGGTCTGAACGAAGACATGTACTGGATGGGCCATTATATTCAACACACAAATAACATCAAAAACTAAGTATGGGACACTTCCAGGCCACTCGATTAATCTGATGAGCACCTGTAGTATAACTGACAGGTATTTTTCATTTTTTTTTTCCCCCGTGCCTTCTTTCTCTATTACATATCTTTTTCTATTATATATTGTGTGTTTCCCCAATTATATAAACGTCTCTAAGTTACTAGAGGACTAATTTTTTTTCACCCCAGTGTGGAATCTTTTAGAGGACTGGAGCTGTAGAACATAAGCTTTTTGAGACAAGAGTTCTGTCTGAAAATGTGTTTGAAGTGTGCTTAGCAAAATGAGTCTTGATCTTGAGTGGGGCATTTGGATGCTACCACAAGGCAAATAGTGAAAAAAGAACAATGCATCACAAGGACATTAATTCTACTGAAGTTCAAAACATTTTTCTTTCAGACTGTCTCTGTAATGGCTGTAATTCATAGGTAATGCCCTAAATAAATTATTAAAACGAACGGCCACAAATTCAAATATGAATATGAATAACCTCGTCCACAAACAAAGCCCATTTTAAAGCTATATAGAATTCAATATAATTGGATAAGACAAAACAATTAATCATTTGTGTGGATTCTCCTATCTTTGAACCTTCACTTTTCAACTATCGACACCATGTAGTGCTATGAACATAGAAGAACCTTGTCAACACCCATCTGTCAACTAAGTGCACAAGATAGCTTAAAAAATTGCTAAAAGGGAGTTCCTTTCTTTAGTATAAACTATCTGCCCAGCTCAACTTAAAATATTCCATAACACAGCTTCCAAAAACATATTTGCTGTTTTTCACCTGACCACTGGATCTCAGACAGATCTTAACTAAAAATTCAATGAGGGAAAACAATGAGTTATTTTAATGTTGTTTAACTTCTAGTCTTCTGAATACAATTTACAATGTCCTCTTGTTTAACATGTATGTGCAATTCCTTAGTGAAGAGAATTTAATCCAATAAAAATCCTTTATGATGGTAAGGAACATAATTAAGGGTAGGAAAGAGTATAAAAAAAATCAATAGAAATTAGCAGTCTGGGTCACTTTTTTTAAGGTAAAGCATTAAAAGAGAAATATTCCTTTTCACCTGTGACACAATCACAGATGCTTAGGACACACCAATGAACACATGAAAGTGGTTAATAAGGTACTCTAATGAAGAAAAGAGGTATACAGTCTTTATCAGATGAGAAGGGATTTGTCAGAGATTAATAGAATTCCATTGTAATATCCATATCGCACAAAGGCATACTCTGACAGGGCCCAATTACTTTCAACAAGCCAGGCCTGCTACATAGACCCTCTGAACTGGAATGGCCCTCAAATCTGTCTGCTTTCGTTCAGACCGACAACACCAATGTCTTCCTCTCTGTGATCACTGCTTAACTTAAATGAGTTAATCTTGTTTTCCAGATGAATTGTTATTTTGTCTCCTGCAGGCCCTGATTACTGGATAAAAGTACTGTGTTAACAGGAGGGCTAGGGTCTTTTCAGCAGTGGATTCTACATCAGATAACCAACCAGTAAGTTGGTGGGATTTTTTTTTTTAATATGAAGTAAGAGAATGGAAATAACAGGAGAAAACAGTAAATCGACACTAAGATAAACCATTCCAAATAATTATGAAACTTCAAAAGAGATCAAATAAGTAGCGTATCTTCATATTGCAAAAGCATTTCAGTCCTCCAATCAAATGTATACACTTTTTCACATATTTTCATAAGTTATTTGCCTTACAATTCATGCTTGCCCTTTCTTTCTTTTGTGTTTGTTTCTTTAACTATGATGGAATGTGTGCAAATTAAGCACTAAATAATATGAGGGACTAAAAGATATCTGGTCTGTCTCAGAGAGAGGAAGACAGGCATGAACTTCATAAACAGTTCCTTTAAACTGATAGAGGTATAATCGAGGCTGAGGTATAATCGAAGCTTTAACTGTTTGAGATAATGACAGCACCAAGGCTCTTAAAAGTTTCCTTCTCTGCATCAAATGTCAGAAACAACCCACTATAACACCACCCCTATAAAACTATACTATTTGGGGACTTTTAGTGTAGGAGAAGTGAATCTCTAGCAATAAGCTCCTCTTGTCTACTGGCAAAATTTCTTCCCTGATTAAAGCAATCTGAAACCTGGTATAAGTGACTCTAACTTCACTAACTGCATCAGAAGGCACATGCCTTATTTCAAGTCTCAATTTTGTCATTTTCATCAGTAGATAAACAGAGAAATTAAGAGAAAAATTTTCCAGTACAATTCAATTAAAATATAAAATTATTATGTGTTATCACATCTAGAATCAAGCTAATAAATAAAATTTGAATGATTTCCCTGCTGAAACATATTTCTAGAACTTCCCATAGCTCTTGCTTTGTTACTAAATTCAACCCTCCCAGATGAGGGTGTTTTATCATTACATTCCTGAGATTTTTATAAGATCTAATTATGTGGCAACTAATATACATAGCATGCTTACACTGGGGCCACACAGTTGAGAGTGAGCACATTTATGAAAAAATAATCGTTGGATAAACCCACTATTTCTGATTCAAAAAAACCTACATTTTATTTGCGGATACAACAGAAATCCTTAGTCAAATATGAAGTAGTATCCAAATGAATGCCACTCTATCCACCACCAGAGAAAGAACCGTACGGCTGCTGAAGGGCAAACCAGACTTGTAGTCTGTACCAGAGCAATTTAAATGAAGAGGACAGTCAGTTGAGTATTGGCCACTCTACTGGACAGCTGTTCAGAGTCAATGTGCGTTATGCCAGAGAACAATTTATATCAGCATGCACAAGAATCAACTGTAAATCACCAGGTGGACAAAAGACAAGGAAAACAATTAGAGGGGATTTGTATGTCACAGAGATGTATAAATACCTTTCTTGTGTCATAGCAAAGGCAGTGAAATCCCCTATCTTGCTTGAAATGAAAGTCTTTATTCTACAATTAGATATTAACAAATTTTCCATGCAAGTAACAGGAAATTGCAATGCCCAAAGTGTAACCCAAACTTACACAGTATGACCCCCTCTGGTAGCTGAACCACATGGCGACTTATGAGTCAGCTGCAACACATTTGAGAAGAATCAGCTGAGTACTTTAGTGCAGGGAGTAGAAGTTTATAAAATAGGTTCCCATATTTAAGGTGCTGCATCCTATCTATTCTGTTTGCTTACACAGTTTAACATTGACAGTACTTCCCACCCCATTACTTCAGACTGTTTACTGGTTCATGCTGTTTTTGGGGAAAAGACAAACAACAACAAAAGAAGTACGTGCAGCAAAAATGATGGGCTTTTTTTTTTAGTAAGTGTCATTTTGCTCTGAAAAGTGACTTGATAAAACCATTTCTCATTCAATAGATCTGTCCCGTATGCAAATAAGGAATATCTATTTACTCGGTGACCAAAAAAAAAAAAAGACATGTTCCTCCTCCCTTGCTCCATTTTCTACTTTTTTACTCATTACCACTTCAGAGAGGCCATACAGCTATGGGACTGTAAACTGGATTCTGTTCATTCTCACAAGGCTGCACAAGTAGTATGGATAAATTCCAACTGTCCACATCTGTGGCACATCACTTAGGTTTTGTGTTTGCAAGGTGCCCATGGAGCATACTATGAAGACTAGGTAAGGACCTAATATAGTTCAACAGAACTTTCATTATCAGTAATGATGTGTAATAAACAGAGAAGCTAGTTTGACTTCAGATTACAGGTCAATTTTGCAGAGCTGCCAGTGAATGTAGATGTATCTGGAAAAGGATGTAACACAAAAAATTAATTTGGTTGCATTGCCCTTGGCTGCACATCAAGAGAAAGGCGAGAGCTCATGTAGTTTTTCAGAGGTAACTGCACCTCTGAGGCATAGGCAGGTCAATCCCACTCAGAAGTGTTTTGTTTCCCAAAACTATCACTGGAATAGTTGAGGAACAGCAAACGTGGGTCAGTGCCGTAAACACAGAGTTACTCTGGGGTAAAGCATGACTAGTCCTAAAGCAGCTGTGCCAGGGAGCAATTCCTAGGCGCAACTGTATTAAAGCTGCTCATCTTACTGCTCTGGTTTCTGTGTGTGTAGCTCAGCCCCAATCCTGCTAAAATTCTGATCGTCTCTCCAGTGTAACTCCACTCCAGAATTGATCTCAGTCCCTAGTTTGAGACCGTGCTGGTGCCAAATCATACTGGCATATATTTTGGCAAAGGGGGGACCTCTCCATTTCCAGAAGAGCCAGTTCTGGAGTAGCAGAAATATTGCTGGTCAAAATAGGTTTGCATTGGTACAGGAGAAGCTTGAAAAACAACAGCCTGTGTAAATGCCTATACTGAGCTAATGTCTGGACATTTTCTCTCTTTACATAGGTAGATGGATGCCTAGATTGAGTTAGAGCCTGGATGTTTTATATTTTCAGACAGACTCCTGCATTCTTCTGTTCTAATACTGTCTACATTGCTGAATATATTACAAGCAGCAGCACTGACGGCAACATGCTTGAAATGATACTGTTTCACAAGATGGAAACATTCACATAGGAGAAATATTAAATAAACTTTGCATAGTACATTAGAATAAATGCAAGTAGATTTATAATTTATAGATTTTATTTTTTAAAGTTGCTAGTCTTTCTTTTTTATTTGGTTGTCACAATAATGTAAAATGCATAAAACGGACAGCTTTTAAAAAATATAGCCTCCGTCTCTTTTGTTTTTCAAAGCTTTCTAAACATGCAAACCTGCCATAAAAAAGTAACTGGTGCATGCAGAAGCAATGCAGTTCACAAATGAAGCAGTATAATGTCAATGCTTTGAAATTGTTCAGTCTCAGTTGTTTTCCAAGTCAACGCACTGGCAGTCTTGCCTGAATGCAACTAGTCAATAGAAAGAAAATAAATAGAGCATTTCCAGAATTCACCCATCAGCACTGAAAAGTGTCTGCTTACCATTACACAGTTTTAACATGGCATAATCATTTTCACGGTAAATATACCCTCCTTATGGCTTAGACAAAGAATGAATGACTATTTTAACGACTTATGCCTTATCGTCTAACAGAAATTCCAAATAGCATTTGTTTATTATACTCTTATAAAGGGTACACAGATTAGTAACACTTTGTAAATCCTCCACGCTGGTCTTTATACTAACAAGACACTCTGAACCCAACATTCTAATTTGGGCTCCCAAAATAGACATTTAAATGCATATAGAGCAGTGTTTCTCAAAGTGGTCCCCGAAACCACTCTGAGAAACCTGCTAACTGGCCGCTCTAGTGTGTTTATTTACCGGCTCCATAGCCACAGAAGCTCACAGCTTCCATTGGCTCCTGTTTGCCATCTGCAGCCAAGGGGAATATATCTATTCCAAACCCCTGCTTTGATATCTGTCACCCGAATTCAAATCAAGAAAAAATTGATAGTGGGGTTGAAAAAATTCCCCGTCATACCCAAGAACACACTAATGCCCATGGATATAAATGTTACAATAAAAAAGCAGGACAACTACTAGCAGAGCTTTTATAGCTTAACAGTATTTTGACAACAAATGTTCATATTTCATTTGAAATTTATGAAACCTTTGTGCCTGTAATCCCATGAGCAGCTACATGGTAAATGAAAGTAGCAGGCCGTCTAGATTAATAATATTTTGCTTCATATTGAAAGAGCATTCTAAAGGAAAAATAACTTGCTTTATCTGTCCTCTTTTTTACAGCTCCTGTATTGGAACAGACTAAGATTTCTAAAAACTGCTTGCAAATATTCACAGGTGCCTTATTAATTTATGAGAAACTGAAGGACCCATCACAAGATATAAGCAAGCAATTTAGAACTAGCAAGTAGAGGTGCATGATACATGGTGAAATATCACCGCTACTAGAGTTAGAGTGCTACTAGTGGTTTAAATCAAGATCTAGGGGAGTACCTGGAATAAGCCAGGGTATTTGATATTCTAAGAAAGAATTCTTATGAAAAAGTTAAGTGTTGACATATGACTCATAACCTTTTGCTTCCATATTTTCACAGTTTAGAAGTACATGTGTGCTAAGAGCTAAAGTGTGGCTTCTTGCACTTACATGTGTGAGTGTCTTTTTACCATGGCAGTTTATCTCCAAGCATATTCAGAGTCCACTGGTTTTTTTTTTCTTTTTGTTTGTATTTTTGAAGTATAAATATACTCTGATTCCATGTCTGGATAGAAAGGAATACCTATTTTTATTTTTAAATTCAGGTACATTTTATCACATAAACACATGAAACATTAGGAGGTAAGGACATGTTCCAGCTTATGATCTGATCTTCCCCAAACAACAAAAGACACAAGAAATGTGATGAGAACAAAACAGATATGGAGTGATTTCTGACAAGCATTTAATATATGTTATATATAGTCACTTAGAGCATTTTTTTAAAGACTGCAGTGCAGTCCGAGGGCCTGAGGAGGCTGCACTGAAGGACCAGGTTGGGATGGGTGCTTTGTTCAGCATCGGGCCAGTGCTCTTAAGATGCACTCTTCTCCCCTTCTGCAATCTTGCGGAAGAATGGCTCTTGCACATGAGGGTTTTTTGCGCAAAAAGGAGCAATGTAGACGGCTCCTTTTTGCACAAAAGCCTCTTGCACAAAAATGGAGCCTCGTTAATTATGCAAATGAGGCACGGCGATATTCCACACTTTGCCTCATTTCCATATGTTTTTGCAGAAAAGGCTATAGTGTAGACCAGTGGTCTCCAACCTTTTTACACCCAAGATCACTTTTTAAGTCTCAGAACAGGCGAAGATCTACCGCCCCGCCCCTTCCTTGAAGCCCCACCTCTCTAGTCTCCTGCCCATCACTTGCTATCCCCAGCCCTTATACACACTGTTAAACAGTTTATTTTTAAATTATACAATATATAAAATTAAAATCACATTTATAGTTATGAAATAAATGGTCTGTTTTTAATTCATGCTATTTAAGTGTCATGAAGCATTTACATTTATACATTTTGTTCTCTGCTATTTTGTAAATCTAAAATCAAGTATTGATAATTATATATTTTTTCTTCCAATAACAAAGTCTCAGAGTGACACCTGTGACTGAACAGTATCTGCCAGTGTCTTGAAGTCTGGGTTGTAGTCTGAGATTGCTAGTCGTATACAGTCCATCAGATGGGCATCTGTGATCTTGCGCTCGGCCTGGGAAGCTTGCTCCAGCACAGCTGGAGCTAGACGCAGCCTCCCTGGGCTGAGCACAGGGCAGCTGGGCTGGAGGGAAGAGAAGTGGCTGCCCGGCCAGCTGGCCATGGCGCTCAGCCAGGGTGCACCAAGCTCCACGTGGGCAGGGGCAGAGGAGAAGCCGCCAATCAGCTGGAGCGTAGGGCAGCTTCTTTCAGCTGAAAGCCACAGTCAGCTGGCTGGGGTATTTCAGTCCTCCCGACCTCCCAGCTCCCACCATTCCTTGCAGCTACTCACCTGTGCTGTTGCTCGGTGAGCAGCTGCTCCTCAAATGAGGAAATCTAATGTAAATATACTGTGCAGGCGCGCAGTTCAGAGAGGGCTCAAGAGCCACTCTTAGAGCCCCTGAGATCTACCGGTAGATTGCGATCTACTGGTTGGTGACCACGGGTGTAGACATAGACTCTGTGTTATTCATGACTGGTTAGGCCTCTCTCATGTAGTCTCTCTTCTCTTCTAGGAATTAAACAGGGACACTTCAGGTTTTTTTCCTATGAAGCTCAGGACCAGAACAATAAGAAAAAATTGGGAAAAAGAAATTTAAAAAGTATAGTAGGGTAAAAAATAATCAAAATGAATATAATTTGGCAAGAAACAACGAGAGGTGCTAACATCATAGATCTTGATCTTCAACTTATGAGACTGGAATTAGAGCATGAGAAATGTATTTCAACAGTCCAGTCTCTTGTTGATAAAGCATATTTGATGACATATGATGAAAGAGACAAAAGGATAAAGTCCCTTCAAGTATTTTTTCCTAAAGCAAACATAGATAGATAGATAGATAGATAGATAGATAGATAGATAGATAGATAGATAGATAGATAGATAGATAGATAGATAGATAGATAGATAGATAGATAATCATAGAATACTAGGACTGGAAGGGACTTTGAGAGGTCATCGAGTCCAGTTCTCTGCCCTCATGGCAGGATCAAATACTGTCTAGACCATCCCTGATAGACATTTATTTAACCTACTCTTAAATATCTCCAGAGATGCAGATTCCACAACCTCCCTGCGCAATTTATTCCAGTGTCTGACTACCCTGACAGTTAGGAACTTTTTCCTAATGTCCAACCTAAACCTCCCTTGCTGCAGTTTAAGCCCATTGCTTCTTGTTCTATCCTCAGAGGCCAAGATGAACAAGTTTTCTCCCTCTTCCTTATGACACCCTTTTACATACCTGAAAACTGCTATCATGTCCCCCCTCAATCTTCTCTTTTCTAAACTAAACAAACCCAGTTCTTTCAGCCTTCCTTCATAGGTCATGTTCTCTAGACCTTTAATCATTCTTGTTGCTCTTCTCTGGACCCTCTCCAATTTCTCCATGTCTTTCTTGAAATGCAGTGCCCAGAATTGGACACAATACTCCAACTGAGGCCTAACTAGCGCAGAGTAGAGCGGAAGAATGATACCTCCCAGCTTGGTATCATCTGCAAACTTAATAAGTGTACTTTCTATGCCAATATCTAAATTGTTGATCAAGATATTAAACAGAGCCGGTCCCAAAACAGACCCCTGCGGAACCCCACTTGTTATACCTTTCCAGCAGGATTGTGAACCATTAATAACTACTCTCTGAGTACGGTTATCCAGCCAGTTATGCACCCACCTTATAGTAGCCCCATCTAAGTTGTATTTGCTTAGTTTATTGATAAGAATATAATGTGAGACCGTACCAAACACCTTACTAAAGTCTAGGTCCACCGCTTCTCCCTTATCCACAAGGCTCGTTATCCTATCAAAGAAAGCTATCAGATTGGTTTGACATGATTTGTTCTTTACAAATCCATGTTGACTGTTCCCTATCATCTTGCCACCTTCCAAGTGTTTACAGATGATTTCCTTAATTACTTGTTCCATTATCTTCCCTGGCACAGAAGTTAAACTAACTGGTCTGTAGTTTCCTGGGTTGTTCTTATTTCCCTTTTTATAAATGGGCACTATATTTGCCCTTTTCCAGTCTTCTGGAATCTCTCCTGTCTCCTATGATTTTCCAAAGATGATAGCTAGAGGCTCAGATATCTCCTCTATCAGCTCCTTGAGTATTCTAGGATGCATTTCATCAGGCCCTGGTGACTTGCAGGCATCTAACTTTTCTAGGTGATTTTTAACTTGTTCTTTTTTTATTTTATCTTCTAAATCTACTCCCTTCCCACTAGCATTCACTATGTTAGGCATTCCTTCAGACTTCTCGGTGAATACCGAAACAAAGAAGTCATTGAACATCTCTGCCATTTCCAAGTTTCCTGTTACTGTTTCTCCCACCTCACTGACCAGTGGACCTACCCTGTCCTTGGTCTTCCTTTTGCTTCTAATGTATTTATAAAAAGTCTTCTTGTTTCCCTTTATTCCTGTAGCTAGTTTGAGCTCATTTGGGGCCTTTGCCTTTCTAATCTTGCCCCTTTAGATAGATAGATAGATAGATAGATAGATAGATAGATAGATAGATAGATAGATAGATAGATAGATAGATAGATAGATAGATAGATAGATAGATAGATAGATCAAGTTGTAGTTATGTATACTTCTTGTATACCAGTGTTTCTCAAAGCAGGCTGACCGCCCATTTTGGGAAAGCCGCTAGCGGGCCAGTGCTACCTTGATGATCTAAAGGGTCCATACCCGTGGAGCCTCACGGCTCCCGATGGCACCAGTTCATCATTCCTAGGCAAGGGGAACTGCGGGAAGCAGCATGGCCCAGACAGCTACTTCCCATGGCTTCCCTTGGGTGGAAATGGTGACCCTTTAGGTAAACGAAGCAGTTGCTTTCCCAAAGCGAGCCCGCGATGCACTTTGAGAAACACTGCTGTATACCAACACCTATACCTCCACGCTGATAGAAAGTTAATACATTTTCCTTATGTTAATGAAAACATGCATCAGAAAAAAGAACAATCATGCATCAGCAAAAAAAAGAACAATCAGCAACAACAGACTAGTATTTTTTGAAATATTTATAAGACAATTTCTAGCACATTTTAAAAACATTATTTTAAAACATCTTACCTCAAATATCCTCATTTAAAATAAGAAGAAATTCAGATGTTTCCTCTTTAACAGTTAATCACCAGTTTTAACACACTGAATCATGTTTTCTTTTTCTTTGATATTTAAATAATATTGGATTCAATACTGAATATTACTATACAATTTTTCATTCCTAATATAATAAGTTTTACATACTTTCCCTCCATCTTTATTATGAAAGTACCAATTGTAGTTCTCAAGTTAAAGTTTTTAACTTGAGCTTTGTACTTAAAAGAGTGGTTCAAACAATTTGCTAAGTACAATAGACCTTACTCTGAGTACACAGTGAATTTTCTGAGAATTTACAAATAATCAATGTGTGAGTGTTTGAAAATGGGTCCTTTAAGATTTAGCACACTGTCAGACCATTTGTTACCTAAATCATCTGAGTTAAGGAAGAACAGCAATGTCAAGCTTCCAACAGAGTTACAACTCACTGATATCTAGCATAACACCTATATATTTGCCACTATTCTTCATATAGGAAAGTGTATTTCTCAAAAGGAACTGACAAATAATGTTCTATCATATGGAATTCCATAAAGAATTAAAAATGGACACCACCCTTCTCCAAAGTTTACAGTGGGAATAAAAGTCCAGCTGCTGATTGGAAAAATGGTGACTGCATAGGAGGAAATTGTCACCTCTCTGCCATTTACTGACTGCAAACATGGGGGGGGGGGGGGGAGGGTGAAGGGAAGGAAATGACCATAAAATATAGATTTATCTAATCTTAGTTAGATAAACACTAAAATGCCTTAGTCATAATAGAATGATTATTGTTTGGAATCCCTACAGAACAGAGTTAGTTGTTTTAGTTTCTTAATGATGTATTTCCTTACCTTAACATGTTTGGATATATAATCTTAACCTCCGATTTTTGTGTGTTTTTTACGATAGGTTTGGGGATTTCTATGAACTTCCTGTAATATTTTTAACCTCTAGGATACTGGTTTAGAGTCATGTATTCTAAGGACAAAAGGGACCATTCTGATTCATCTAGTGTGACCTCCTGCATTACACATAGATCTTCCCCTAAATAATTCCTAGAGCAGATCTTTTAAGAAAAAAATCCAATCTTGATTTAAAAATGGTCAGTGATGGAGACTCCATCACATTCTGTGGTAAACTATTCCAATGGTTAATAACATTGCTTAAAATTTATACCTTTATATCTGGTTTGAATTTGTCTAGGTTCAACTTGCAGCCTTTGGATCTTGTTATACCCTTCTCAGATTGAAAAACTCACTATTAAATATTTGTTCCCTATGTAGGTGCTTATAAACCATAATCAAGTCACCTCTTAACCTTCTCTTTGTTAAGCTAAATATATTAAGTGTTTCAGTGTATCATTATAAGGCAGGTTTTCCAGCCAGAAATTGATACTTTTCCAACAGTAGTTACACGGGTACAAAATACAGAGATAAAAACACCTCTCTATATTATGCAACCCATGTAACTACTTTTGGCCTCAGCATCAGACTGGGTGCTTATGTTCAGCTGCTTAATAACCATGACTCCAAATCATTTTCAGAGTCACTACTTCCCAGAATAGAGTCCTCCATAATGTGACTATGGCCCACATTCTTTGGCCTGTATCCTTTTTGTACGAGAAGTCAGAAATGCGATATGTGAATCTGTTTAAAATTCTAGATGTGTCAATGAGGGCCATTAGTAATACTCTGAAGACAGAATGGCTTGGTACTAAAGACAATGATCTGTAAATGGGGTTTTCCCATAAGCTTAAACTGTGATTGGTCCTACAAAAACATGTGGCCAGGCCACCTGATGCTGGAACCTATTTCAGACCTGGTACTTTTCCATTCAAAGTGTCAAAAAATTGAAATTAACACAAAGAAGTCCTGACTTGGCCATATGAGGGTTAAAACCAGTCTAGGGAGGATGAAGAGTAGACAGCCACAGGTGAGACTGAAAATAATTAAGGGTCATCTGGGGCTGTGGAAGCTAGAGGTTTCCTGAGACAGAGAACAGCTGGCCTATGATGAGTGGCCATTTCAGATGGCAGTTTGCCCCTGAGATAAGGGATTAGATGATGACTGGCAGTGGGTCACTGAAGCAAGGTGGATATAGGGTCTTGAGGCTTCCCTGAGAGGATGGACCCTAAAGTGTAGGGGCACTGTGGAACGACAATATTCTGAGGGACGGGCTCCGTGGTCTGTGAGGGATGGAGAACTGACAACAGGTAAAGCAAGTGAGACACTGGCCAGAAGGCAGCACTCCAGGACTGAACTGAGTGTCCAGCAGGAGATGCTATGGCAGATAATCTACCTGCCTATAATCTGGTCATGCTAGACAGAATTTGATTAATAAAGGAAGAGGAGATGTTATCAACCTTAAAGACAAGTATTTTGGCTAATATTTTGCAATTAACATCACTCAGCAAAGCAAGATAATAAAAGGTATACTGTGCCACCTCCTTCCTCATAAAAACCATTCTGATTGCCAAATATACTACTATTGAAAGGGAGGTGCTCTCTCAGGGTATGTCTACACTACCCTGCTAGTTCGAACTAGCGGGGTAGTGTAGACATACCCTCAGCATGCAGACTGAACTGGTTAAACAGTGGTCCAACTAATTTACTACAAAACTTTTATAGAAGCTTTATGCACTTGCATCAGGTTCACAGCTTTATTCAATTGCAAAAGATTTTATGGTTTTTTTAAGTTCCTCTGTTCAAAAGACTGAATTTTTACTTTAAGAAATCTGAACTTAGTGACAAACTATCTGCCTAAATACCATCAGGTCTCATAAAAGAGGAAAGATACAGAGGATAACTGCTATAATGCCAACCTTCATTTCCTTATTTGTAAAAACTCATATAGGTAATCAACTAGCTAGTTCTAGCTTTCTGAATACATACAAAATGAAGGATTAGTGATCAGATTCTCACTCCAAACTCCAAGTTTTGGTTTTTATAATTAAATTTTCTTATCATTGTAATTACTTCTGCTGTCTCGGTTTTGTTGTACTTTTTTAAAGAAAGCAGCTCAGGAAATAACTGTGCCTCTCAGTATCAATTTTATGAGGTTTCAAAGCAATGAATTAAATTCTGGAGCAATCTCACTTACTTAAAAAAAGTCATGTCATTAATACTTTTTATGAACTAAGAATCCATTAGAAGATGTTTATTGAATTTCAACCTCCTTTGAGTGTTATTAAAGTAAGTCCAAGAATGGACATGAACTTATGGATTGGGTATGGTGTGACAAACAGATCCTGCTTAATGAAGTGTATATTGTACATTATTAGATCATCTGTGGTTTTAGAAAGTATTCAAATTATTATAGCAGCAGTGCACACACAAAGCATATGCACCGATCTACTGTTTGATACTCAATTCCACTATGCAGGTTAATACAATAATGCCTCTGTTACATCTATAGCAACACATAAGCATAGGAAAGATAACGAATAAAAATAATATAATAGAGTTAAAATTATAAAATTAAAAACAATTATTAATACTTTTTAAAATATCTGCCACACCTTTCTTGTTTGTTTACAGTTAAAGAGACTTGAGCTAAAGGGTCAGAGATTTTGCAGGTATGTGTATTTTCAGTTACATGAGAACCTGGTAGATAAATGGCAATGGGGACTCCTGTGAACTTCGTCTCTAGCTGCTCAAATCTTGGTGCTGTCGCAAGAAAGAAACATGAGCTTTTAACAAGAAAATAGGGCTTGTTGTGTCTGACAACCAGTTCCAAAAGACGTTTCATGAAAGACACTGCCAGAACTTTGAAGTCAATATTACAAACTTGATAACTGTTTTTATTCCTTGGACAATATCACATTCTTACCAACATTTTGAGAGGTATAAATTTATTTGGAAAATAAAGCAATGCTCAAATCTGAAGCCAAATCCAAGCAATTTTAGCTACACACATGTTCAGATAGTTATCCCATTGTATTCTCACCATCTAACACCACTGAAAATAAATCCATCTCAAGCTTATCCAGTGCCAAGACGACTACTGTCTTCAAAGTCCATGCTCTAAACGAGAACAATGAACTCTACAGCATATCAAAAATGCTTAACCCATTCAATAAAGTTTTAATAAAGCACAAGAAATATTCAGCAAAAATGATAGCTAAGAATCCCCAAAATCAATACAATTCAAAATATAGGTTGCTGAGCATAAGAGAGAAACAAAAGGCGAAGGAGTGTCTTTAGGGCTGGAAAGGAGTTGTGTGGTTAGGGAGAGGATTTGGAATTCTGTTTGAGATTGGAGTCAAGAGTCAGCAGGTGGCTAGGAGAAGAAAAATTATGGTGATTTGAATTAGAGCTGTGTTGAATGAGTTTCCTGTCATTTTTTTCCAAGCTGTCATTTGAATTTTATTTTACATACCATGAAGTTATTTCTCATATCCATTGCATCCTGACAATAAATATGTTCCCTGCTCTGAGGAGCTTCTTTTCTAATGGAGAAGAATTTTTTTTAAAGAATGAAGAAATAGGTGAAGGTAGGTAAAAGGTGTGTAGGGAAGGAGAAGGGACCAGGTGATGGTAACATCACATAGGCTTTGTCTACATTGCAGGGTTTTTGTGCAAGAAGCTTTTTGCAGAAGAGCTCTTCTGCAAAAACTTCTTGTGCAAAGCGCGTCCACACCTCAAAAGCGCATCGCAACAGTGATATGCTTTTGCACAAGAGAGCATCCACATTGTATGGACACTCTTGCACAAGAAAGTTCTGATTGCCATTAACAGAATGGCCATCAGAGCACCTGTGCTTTTTCTGATAGGCTCTCTTTGCGCAAGAAACCCCTGTGGAGTGTCCACACATGCCTTTTTGCGCAAGAGCTGTAGCGCAGAAAGGAGTTATTCCTCGTGGGGAGAGGAATAATCCTACCAGCAAAAGTCCTCTGTCCTGTCGATTTACTGTATTTATTTTTTAGCGCAAAAACGAGCTTGATGTGTAGATGCTCTGCCAGTTTTTATGCAAAAATGGCTGGTTTTGCACAAAAGCCTTGTAGTGTACACATAGCCATAGCTAGTTTCTTTTGCTATACACATCTCTTGGTGATTCCTCTATGTATAGTATGACTATAGGCTTCCACAAATCAATTTTAGAAAAGATGAATCTTTGTGTACACACACACACACACACACACACACATACACACACACACACACACACACACATAGAATTCTTTGTTATGCTCTTGCCTGTTGCCTAACCAAGTAAGATTGATAAATTTTTGCGCTTGGCTTCTTCAGTTTAACTACTCTTGGGTTGACTCTGGGAGTACAATAACCGTTTTGTTCTGTGTGACTTATTAGAAGTTTAGAAGCTTTGGCTGCTGGCTATTTTGCACCACTTACCATGTTATCATTTAATCCTATTTAGAACTTGGTTTCAGTTACATGGGTTTGCAGTCCCTCCCTCCTCTCTGATTAGAGAACTAATTAAATCAAAAGTTGGGTTCCCTTCCTCCTCCTTTTCAAATTGCACCTGATTTTGGAATGTGTAATATTCTTTTTAACAGTATAAGAGCACATTTAAATGGTTGGTCTCTCTTAAAAGCATTTATAATTAAAACATTTAAAGGAACTTTACTTATAATTGTGCTTTTACATAGCTTTCCTAGTGCCACATTGCAAAAGACCTCGTGAACCAGGAGTCTAAACCTTATATAACAGTTGCTCTTAGAGAAGACATTCATTGGATTTTATTTCTCCATTATCTAGCCTCACAGAGTACAAATATACACAGCCCAATAAAATGCAGAGAAATACAAAATACAGTCACAAGTAAGGCATCCTGAAAAATAAAACATAAAACATGTATCCACCTCTAAATGATTGTTCACTTAACTCTAACTACACTAAATATTTATATCAACTTAAATTAACAAATGATTTAATATATACCAGAACAGAATACTAACATTAGCAAGGCTACTGTAATTCAGATCTCAACTTTCTTTTGGGTACCAAAACAGACGCATCGTATTACCTGAATTATGTTTTACTTTTAAAATACTAATGAGTTCTACATATCAATCAAGCCAGTCATTCAATCTGGACTGTGTGAGTAATGGAAGGGGTACTTGAGACCTGATATTCTGGATGTTCTACAGATTCTCTTAATAGCATAAATATGGGAGATTTATTTAAGGAATTAGTAGGGAAAATATCTAATCCTGGGCTGTGTGTACATGTATATACAGATCTCATGCTCCCCTCCCTGAACATATATATCATCCCAACAGGAAAAAGGAAGAAATAAGAGTTGGCCTACACTGTCAATAGACTGACAAAACTTTTAAAAACAACAAGTAGTCCTGTGGCACCGTAGATACTAACAAAAAATATATGGAGTGTCATGAGCTTTCGTGGGTAAAATACACTTCATCAGATGATGTGTTTAAACCCCCTGTCCTCAAAAGACTAAGTTTTGTCATGGCAGGTGGCAGTGTGAACAGCTTATCAGCAGGAGACCTCTCTTGTCAAACACTAATCCTGCTCATAGGGCCTAGAAGTGTTTGGTAGTCAAAAGTGCTGACAAATAGCATTTACACTGCCAGACTTTTAGTGAGTCATGTCATTAAAAGCTGTGTAATGTAGACAAAACCTAAGCATGCTCGAGAGGCACAGTACGCCTGGTAACCAAGACCCATAACAGCAGCCTGGGCTAGTAACAAAAACAGTCCTTGCAGCTCCCTGAGCATCAGTGATGTCTGATTCTTCTTTCTACAGTTTAACCAATGAACTAGTTTCTGCCCTAATAGTGGACTCAACAAAATCATAGAATACTAGAACTGGAAGGAACCTCCAGAGGTCATCAAGTCCAGTCCCCTGCCCTCAGGGCAGGACCAAGCATTGTCTAGACCATCCCTGATAGATGTCTATCTAACCTGATCTTAAATATCTCCAGAGATGGAGATTCCACAATCTCCCTAGACAATTTATTCCAGTGCTTCACCGCCCTGACAGTTAGGACCTATTGTCCAACCTGAAACCTCCCTTACTGCAATTTAAGCCCATTGCTTCTTATGTGATGTCCTTTCAGCATGATAGCGAACTGTTAATAATTATAACATTAATGTAATTATAACATTATATAACAATTATAATTTTAATGTAATAAAATAATAACTATAATTAACCCATTAATGGTAGCTTTCAAGGCAACTCTCTCCCACTTTTCAAGCAGTGGATCTTCTCAGAAATTTCAGTTACGAGCTTCAAAGAAGTTAAATAAGAAATCAAAGGCCAACCAGCAAAATAAAAATGGTCAGTTTAAAGGGTGTATCGACCAGAGTACTATAAGGTAAATTGAGATATATACACTTATAGTACAGGTAACTCACAGTAGTCAAGACTTCTCTTTTCTTGTACAGAATCAATATATTACTGTACAGCTCCAAGAGAAGCAGAGGAAATCATATCCTGTTGGAAAAAAAAGATCTTCAGATGTGCTATATAAACTACTGCAGAAGAAAGCAGATAGTAGCATATACAGCAGTTATTTCAATCTACAGCAAAACTGTTGTACTTGTATAGTACTGATGTGGAGAAATCTTAAAGCAAAAGCAAAAAATATGTAGGTAAACCAAGAACACTGTAAAGATTTAGGGGCCACTAGACTTTTTCAGAATTTGAAAACTGTACTCTCACTCGGTTGGTATTTCTATACTCCATGGTTTGGTCGAATGGTTGCTGCTAACATAGACAAGATCCTTATTTCCAAGGTCTCTTGAAATTGGTTTCAGCCAGTCTATGCAATTCACCCCATGTAGTGGTAACTTCTCTGGAATTCACCTATCACAGTATTTGTAATTATTGGACTGAACTGATTTTAATTCCTGGAAGGAGCTTGGTATCCCACCCCAACTAGCCAATAATCAGTATCTGGCTCAGATTTAGATAACATTTGTAAAATTGATACAGGAGTCTCAAATACATGACTGTGTTTGTCTTATCTGTCACAGTCGGTTTGACCATTTTCTAATGTGACTTTTTAAAAGGTTTCTTTTGCCTGACCTGGCGATTCTTTCTTCTCTTGGACTTCAGAGGCTTTAACTTCACCATAAAATCTCAGACAATTATTATAAACAAACAGCAACCTGTATTTTTACATGCAGGTTGTGTGTGCAGTCAACTAAATATTTTATTTGCATGCACAAAGGTGGCAAACACACATACATGCATATACAATTTTGGCCACAGATGAAGAGAGATTTTTTTAAACCACATGAAACAAGGGATTGCAGTTTTTTTCTGGAATTTTTCAATTCAATTCACTTTTACTTCTTTTCAAGACAGTAAGTTGTATCCATGGTTGCTGTGCAGTAAGGATACAAGGAAGCATCCTTATGTCATCCTTGTTATACCCACAGTTACATCATATCCTCAATGTGCAGTTTTGACAGTCATGGAGCTGCTTTGTATTCATCTATGACTAATGATATATAACAATAGTGTGGCTATTGTAAGGGATCTGGTCAGTGAGCTTCTTAAAAGTTGATACCTGTGTATATTAATCTAACTTACTAAGGTGCTGTGGGAAAAGCCAAAAGAGAGCTACGTAAAGACACTGCAACACACAATTGAAGGCAAAGGATCAAGTTGTTAGCTGCAAGAATCCTACTTCCTTCTCTAACAGGTGTTTTTTTAATTGTTTGTTTTTGTTTATTTTGGAACACCTAACAAAATCATCCAAACCACAGGACTTGGTGGTGATAGGGGTCTTTGACTACCCAGACATCTGTTGGGAAAATAACACAGCAGGGCAGAAATTATCCAACAGGTTTTGGAATATATTGGAAACTTTTTTTTTATTTCAGCAGGTGGAGAAAGCTGTTCAGCAGGGAGACTGTTCTAGATTTGATTTTAACAAATTGGGAGGAATTGGTTTAGAATTTGAATATGGAAGTCAGTTTGGGTTTGGGTGATCATGAAATAATAGAGTTCATCATTCCTAGGAATAGTAGAATGGAGAACAGCAAAATAAAGACAATAGATGTCAAGAAGTCTGACTTTAATGAACTCAGAGAGCTGGTAGGTAAGATCCCATGGGCAGCAGGAACAGGAGGAAAAACAATTGAAGATAGTTGGCAGTTTTTCAAAGCGGCATTTAAGGACACAAAACCACACTATTCAACTTCATAGGAAAGATAAGAAGCATGGCAAGAGACCACCTTGCCTTGTTCAGGAGATCTTGAATGATCTAAAAATAAGAAGGAGTCCTACAAAAAATGGAAACTAGGTCAAATTACATGGAATATATTAAAATAACACAAGTATATAGGTGTAAAATTAGAAAGGCCAAGGCACAAACTAGATCAAGCTAGTTAGAGACATAAGGGATAACAACAAAATATTTTACAAACACATTTGAAGCAACAGGAAGGCCAAGGTAGGCCTGTAACACAATGAGGGGAGGAGGAGAGGACAATAATATAAACTGTAGAAATGGCAGAGGTGCTTAATGACGTCTTTGTTTCAGTTTTCACCAAAAAGGTTGGTGGTGAGTGGACAATTAAGAGTGAATGTCAGTGAAAATGGGGTAGGCTCAGTAGCTAGAATAGGGAAAGGACAAAATAAAAATTACTTGGACAATTTAGATGTCTTCAAATCACCAGGGCCTGATGAAATGCATCCTAAAATACATGAAGAGCTGACTGAGGAGATATCTAACTATTATGTTTGAAAAGTCATGGAACACAGGAGAGATTCTGGAAGTCTAGAAACGGGCAAATAAAGTGCCCATCTATAAAAACAGAAATAAGGACAACTCAGGAAATTACAGATAAGTCATCTTAACTTCTGTACCAGGAAAGATAATGGAGTAAATAAGCCATTCGTTTGCAAACATCTAGAAGATAAAGTGATAAGGAACAGTCAGCATGGCTTTGTAAAGAACAAACCATGTCAAATCAACATGATAGTTTTCTTTGATAAGATAGCAAGCCTGGTATATTAGGGGGAAGTGGTAGATAAGGTATAATTAGACTTTAGTAAAGCATTTAATACAGTCTTACATGACCATCTCTTAAATAAATCAAGAAAATGCAACCTGTAAAAACAGTTGGATAACAATTCCCAGAGAGTACCTCCCTATACTGGAAGGGCATAACAAATGAGGTTCTATAGGGATCAATTTTGGGACCAGTTCTGTTCAATATCTTCATCAATGATTTAGATCAGTGTTTCCAAAAGCAGGCCACAGGCCCACTTTGCGAAAGCTGTTAGCAAGCCCGTGCTGCTTCATTTACCTAAGTGGTCCATAGTCATGGATCCTTGCAGCTCCCATTGACTCTGGTTCGCCATTTTCAGCCAAGAGGGGTGTCATGTATTGTCCACAAGACATTTTGTTTATTGTTGCCCACATACAGGGTTGCCAGATTTCACTGGTTTCTGTCCGCATATTTTTTTTTCCTATTGGTATTACTAAAGTGAAATGTATATATAGCAAGAGCACATGGAGAGATGCATGCTGACTGCATGCAACATTGACTATGAGAACTGTGTGCTCCCTCTGCATCCAATCAAAACACTGCTACAATTGGCACAACCCACAAATTCTAAGTATGCAGGCAAGTGTTAGCAAAACTGCCCTATCCCAGGAGACCCCCTTGGTTAATGCAATCTTCAGGTCCAGTGAGATGAAGGAGGGTCACTCATGTGGCCTAAACACTAGCCTAAGTTACCTATCTCTGGTCTAGATTGTGCTTGGTCCTGTCATGAGTACAGGGAACTGGATTTCCTGACCTCTTGTAGTTCCTTCCAGTTCTATTAGTTTATGATGATGACAGAGCACTTTTGTCTCTTTAATAGGAAGATGATAGATGGGATAAGGTGCTAGGAAAGAAGAGAGAAAGCAGAAGCCCTTGTGGAAAGGACAGTTACAGGCGCCTTTCTTGTGATTAGAATGGGAAAATGAAGAAACACACAAAGAATCCTTTTGTTCTGAAATTTGATTTGTCCTTTTCATATGTGTTTATTTTTTTGATTGTATCATTTGGTATATATGGTTGTGCCAATTTTCTTCCACTATTGGATCTGAGGAAGTGGGTCTGGCCCACGAAAGCTCATCACCTAATAAACCATCTTGTTAGTCTTCTAAGTGCTACATAGTTCTGTTTTTTGTTTCAGCTACACTTGACTAACACGGCTACATTTCTATCACAGAATCCTAGGGTTAGAAGAGACCTCAGGAGGTCATTGAGTCCAATCCCTTGCTAAAAGCAGGACTAATCCCAACATCTGTTTCACAATCAGTTTTACAAATCATTAAAATAGATTCTTGTTGGAAAGTATATCACAGAAGTAGGGGCTCGTGGGAAAGGTTTCCAGAAAGGGAGATGCAATTGGGGTTTTGTTTGAGAAATGTTTCGGAGAAGGAGTCTCAATCTATTGATCGTTTGAACTTGTTACAGACTGATTCCAGTGGTTTTGTACTTTACATTCTATATCCCATTCTATATCTCATCTTTGACACTACTATATTTGAATTATGAATTCATAAGTATTTTTCCTTGTATTTAGATTTATAGTTTGTGGCTGAATATTATGGGAACATCTCATGTGGATTTATCATTAAAAGAAGCTCAGCTTTCTTTTCCTGTATCTTACTTCAAGTTTAGGCTAAAGATCTGAAAGAAAAATGTCCAAACCCTGAAGTTCATTAGACTGTGGAATACTTTCCTTAGGGTGCTGGTGAATGCCCCATCACTTGAGTCATTCAAACTTTACCACAAAAAAGCATATGATAATATAATAAAGGAAGTTATCTGAAACTCACAAGAGAGGGTCAGGGAAAGCAACATGACTTAATAGGTCTTTTTCATCTCTAATTTCTAATAACAATAGTCACAAAGGAAATTCTGGCAAGTCGTTACTATGTAGATCATTTAATATAGCTACATCTTCTTGCCAGCAGCAATAAAGGAAGGCATTCTTTTTCAAAAATGAGATTAAAGAGCTGCCCTAGTTTCTCCCCCCACTCCGCCGCCTTCCTCCAACCCACCCTAGAATGATGTAGAGAGTAGGAATGGGGTACATTTCTATTCTCTCTCCCATGCAAGTAAGCAAACAAAACAAGCAAGCAAGATGCTAGGAAGTTACATGTATGGTGAGGTATATGTTGGTAGTAGCATCCCTACTGATGAGAGGATTTTTCCACACTAATGGCACTGAGATATATTGGCACAGAACCTGCACTGCATATAGCTGCAGCATAATTAATTAAGCCTGACAACACTCCTGTGAAGTACAATAGGTCTAACCACATTACCTCTCTAATCCAAATTTCAGAAAGTGCATTTTGCCAGATATAATATTCAATCATATACACAAAAATTGCATGTGACTTCAACAAGCACTTTACATTAAGTAAGACTCCTTTTATATTTCTGTATAATAAAGTATTCAAAGATATGACATCCTTTTTATTGGGAGAATACTTCAGAATGTCAGTAACTAAATCTTTGGAAGGATAAAAGTGTTTCCAGGATTTCCAGCTGTAACAGTATCCACTGGTTTAGAAGATTCTGTAACTGTACTCTTCATATCTTGCAAATATCAATACAATTTAAACAATTAATACCCAACAAGTTATCTTTAATATGAGGATTTTAATAATCAGATGGTGTGTATAATGTTTGTGTAAAGTTAACCTTAAGGGATATATGCCTGGAGACAGAGTGACACTGATGAGAGAGAGAGACAGACAGATGTATATATGTGATTCAGAAGTAACTCCATTTGGATTCCTTATGAATTTAGCTTCAAGGGTTTTATTTACATCTGTATAAGCTTAAAAGTGAAAGTGTAGCATTTGCTGCTGGCTCCACAGTTATAAATTCAGCTCACTTAGTGCTGTCCAATTAAAATAAAGTACAGCTGCAGTGTATCACTATTTTTTTTAAATGTGAAAATACTCTTGCTAAACCTAACCTCTTAAACGAAAACAAAGAAAAAGCGATCGTTCACTTGGCAAACATGTAGGAGAACATATTTTGATATTATTTTCATGTTATTAAATGTGCATTTCCCACTTAAAAATAAGCTTCTGTCACTAATGATCTATGTTGTAAACAATACTGTGTGTAATACAAAAAGGCTTGATGTTGTTAACTTTTAAGATTAAAAAAAAGAGAACAAAAACAAACTTTTTCCTTTGATAATTTCTTGGAGCATATTTCTCTTCCTATAGTAACAGATTTGTTCCATAAGTCATGAATGAAATGGAACCTAGTAGACTTTAAATAAATTATCACTCAACAGCACATCAGCTAAGAAACTGGTATTTCTATTTCTCCGGTTATCTGAAGAAGTGGGCTGTGCCCACGAAAGCTCATGATACCATCTATGTGTTTTGTTAGTCTTCAAAGTGCTACCAGACTATTTGTTGTTTTTTAAGTTTTTCCTGTTACAGACTAACTCGGCTACCTCTCTGAAAGTATTCCTGAGACTTTCATAACTGGATGCTCTCAATATTTTTGATTCTCAGTGGATATATGGTTGATTACATGTAACTGGAGTTCTTAAAGATGTATTCTGCAGGTTCATAATTTTGGGATGCACTGACCTGATAAAGCTGAGCTGTGAAACCTTCTAGCAATGTCTACTGGAGATACTCCGACCCTTCCCTCATGTTTCTTAAGCTTGCTCCAGTGAGGGCATGACCCTAAATGGAGGTGTTGGTGCTGTTGCTGCCTCAGTTCCTTCCAAACAATAAGCAGAATACCAAATTATACAATTAGGACTATGCAAAGGCAAGGAAGTTGAGCAGCAAGTAAGAATATGGTGCATGCATCTCGAAGAATTCCAGTTACAAGTAAGTAACCTCAATTTCTTCTTTAAGTGCCTTCTCAGTATTTTCACTCTTGGGAAAGCAAGGTGAGCAGTACCTCAAGACAGAAGTAGTAGGGGGAACCCTCACTGAGTAATGTCTGGAGTACTGCCATGCCAAAGTGAATATCATAATTGGATTCCAAATCTAGTGCATAGTGACATGCAAAAAGTTGTGGACAATGGAGAAATTTCTGTTTTGTGGTGTGGAGTGAGGTTGTTAGTGTGCTATTCCTTTTCTTTTCTCTTGGGCTTTGTCTACACTGGCCACTTATTCTGGAAAATCAGCCGCTTTTCCGGAATAACTTGCCAGCTGTCTACTCTGGCCCCTTGAATTACTGGAAAAGCACTGACGATCTACTGTAAAATCATTAGTGCTTTTCCGGAAAAACTATGCTGCTCCCATTCGAGCAAAAGTCCTTTTCCAGAAAACTGTTCCAGAAAAGGGCCAGTGTAGACAGCACAGATTTTCCGGAAAAGCATCCTGCCAATGTAGACACGCTTTTTCCAGAAATACTTATAACGGAAAACTGTTCCGTTTTAAGCATTTCTGGAAAATCATGCCAGTGTAGACGTAGCCTTAGTTGTCAGATTTAAGACTAAGGTATAAATTTTCCCAATTACATTTATTTATTTATTTATTTATTTAGAGAGAGAGAGATTCCAACCTTCGCTTGATTTAATATTTGAAAATAGAAAAACATACATATGGTAAGTACTATGCAGATTTTGTGCTTCTGGGAGCATAGAGCACGGGGATTCTAATGTTACAGGGCACTAGAAAGGAAATGAGGCAGCAATGGCACCAACTTTGTTCCCCTCTGTTCCCCTCCACCCCCACACACAGGGCCATGCCCCTGATCAATGCACCACTAAAGACAGACGGGAGAGTTGAAGAATGTGCATCAAGTATTGCTATTAGAAGGTTCCACTATCCACAAAGTCAGCACATCCCCAAAGTGTGACTAAGCAGGATACAACTTGAAGCTGATTTCAGTTAAACACTCTAAGCAAAATCTCTGTCTAGCTCCATACAATTCTTTCACTTAATTTTAAATGACTTTTCATTTATTTCTCTTTTCTGGTCCTTGTCTGGAAAATGATAATATACTAAATGTCGTCTTTATTATCTTTTAATCAACTGTAATTTCAAAATGATTTATTCACACAAATTTGGGGAATCCAGAGTCTCAAGACACATTATTGTGTTTCATTCCATGCACCGTGAAAGAACAGTAAATCTGCAAACTTTTTTCCCCTCTTTGTTGCTAACTTTTTCAAGTCTTCTAGCCAACAGATTTCTAAAGCTACAATGTCACCAACAGACAACAGAAGTTTATGTTAATTCCGAAATACAAGGAAGTATGTCCTAATACAGGGGTGAGCAAGAGAGCCGCCATGGGCTGAATCCGGCACACCATGCTAGTTGATCCAGCCCACAGCACCAAAGGGAATGACCAGCTGTTTTTAACTGATTGGCCTGGGGGCAGGGAGAGCGCACAAAGTCTTCTTCTGCTGCCACAGATGTGCGGCACCTAGAGGGAACAGCTAGCTGTTCCAACAGCTGGAGTTTCTTTCTAGATACAAAGGAGAAGTCAAAGACTTCACGTGCTCCTCCACCCACAGGCCAATCAGGGTCAGTGGGCGGGTGAGCACAGGAAGTGTCCTGGTTCCACCCCTTCCACCCAAGGTCCCGCCCCTGCTAGGGCAGTCCAGAGCTACTTCAGAAATTTGTGAAGTGGCCCCACTTCAAAAATTATTGCTCATCCTATCCTATTAAGAAGCCTTTTTTACTGAAACAGGAATCAATACATAAAATCAAAATAGAAGCATAGAATTTCTCATGTAAGTAGATATCAGGTAGATTTTTTCATTAGGAGAAAATTACAAAGATACACAAGAACATCTTAAATCACTGTACGGCTTTGAAAAGTTCTCCCTCTCTTTTTTTTCCCCCCCTCACAAATTCTCTTGTAGATCGTTCCTGAAAGTTCTAGTTAGATAAAGAACAACACTGCACCTTTAAGAAAATATTATTTTTCCTGGGGCCCTATCAAGGTAAATTTCATCAGTATTCAAAGAATGAGCAAAGCACTTCAACAATTTATTTCAATAAAAGAAGACTTAGCTGAAAGGAGTATAAATGATGAGAACTTGCTTTAAACTGATTTATTCCCTGCAGCAATAAAAGGAATGTTTCTTCACTCAGCTGTTTAATATGCAAATATGCAGAGCATCCAGCTTCTGACAGCACATCATTAATAAAACCTTGCACTAAGCAGAGCTCCCGATATTTCATCCTGATGAAAATACATGATGATGATTTTAGACTGTATAATTTCAGAATTGGAACAATGTACTTCCCAGTGATGGAAACTCAGCAATGCACATTTCTGGCAGAGACTTTTTAATAAGTTAACCTATTTCTGTAAGAGGGAGATGTGTTTACAAGAACTGCAAATATGAGAAAGCTTGTAATTTGATACTATTATATGGACAACCTGAACCTTCATTTGAGAAAATGCTCACAAAGAATCACTTTATCCACAATAAGAACACAGAGATAATTAAAATATAAAATAAATAAAAATAATCAATGAACTGGTGCTTTCTTTCCCTACTTTTATTCATTAAACAATTCACTCTGTAGATGACAATTACACTTCTGTACTTTTTAAATAGTTCATAACAATTGTGCCATTATGAAATGTTAGTCTCCAATTTTCAAAAATAAGTGGAAATCAGCATTATTTATTAAATGCAGCTGGTGTCTTTCGCTACAATTCACAAGCAGGGATGCTCTTTTATTTGTTTTCATTTAACCCCCTGAAAATGTTGAAGCATTGTATATTTGATCCATCTGATCCAATAGCCTTTCTCCATTCTTGTATCTACAGTTGTCTTCCTGGCCAAATCAAGTAAACACACTTGTCAGTTAACTGTGCAATATCCTTCAGAGATACTTAGATCTTCATTAATTCAAATCTTCACTGTTTGCAACAAACATGTTAAATATATTTAAAAAAATAAAAAGGAGGTTAAACTACAAAGTGCTTACTGCAGAAGACAAGTATACTTTACTCTGAAGTCTCTCCAGTCTAAAATAGTAATGCTGTATGGTAATTATCAAATTTCTGCAAAGCACCATTTCTGCAGAACTAATTCTAACAAGCAACTATCAAATGTTATTATGGACAAGATTAATATACACAAAGACAAGTGTGAGAAATTCACAACACGCTAACCTGTGAAACAGTGTCATCTATTTGCAACGGTAGGTTCTGCCTCAGTCATACATAACCATGAAGGTTTCAGGAGCGTAGAGAAAGCTAGTTGAAATATTGTTCTTTTCTTTTTGTCACTTTATCATTAGTTCAAATGTAAAGAGAGTCATGGATTGCAATACAAGGAGCAAAATAATGTCTTTTATTTCTACAAAGAACAAGTCATATAGCACATTTCAAAGAAGTTTGAGGGATTTTCCTTTGAATTATTTCCCATTGGATGGCTAAGAAATGCAATGTCTTCATGTCTAGATTTCAGGGAAAGTCTTGCAAGTGTTAGTGAACTTCTCTTAGCCAGTACCTAACATGTTCCTGATTTTTCTGTGCATGGCAATACACCCTCATAACTCAAATGGGATTAACCAATTAAACATTTCCCAGTTGTCTCTAAAATAGCTGCTCTTGGCATGTTTTTTGCATGGAACAAACCTCAGCGGGAGGATATGATAGAAATCTTGCACTATTTAAATATAGAATTGGGACATCAAAGAAAGGGTTGTATTGAAATAACATGGATAATTAAGGAAGTGGAGAACAGTAATAACTGATTTACATAAAATGCTAATAAGCCTCTTGACTTGTTCGGCAATTTCTGCTTTAGGCATGGTAACTGGGGGTTCACATTTGTATACTAATTTTATTTATTTATTTATTTAAAAGCCAGGCATATCTGTATCTGGCAGCACACACCTTTACATAAAATACAGAAATCAAAACCAACGAGAATCTGACTGGAAACTTAAAAAGAACTTTTCACCACAATTATATCAATTGATAAAAAGTCTAATTTACAAAGTATAAAGGCCTTTAGTTATATGCATGCCTGTACATGAATTCAGACACTCTCCTTTCCAGGTTAGCTCACTCCCATGCCATGCTGAATACTCCGCTACAAACAAACAATGGCTTATTAAAAAATATTAAATGTGTCTCTCAATTACCAGGACTTACAAACTTTGTTTCTGTTACCCTGCAGTTGATCTTAAAGTGATTCTGCTGTGTTATGCTCCTTGTTCCTCCGATGGGGTGATTAGGGTTATTTTATACCTCACCTTTGTGCTATTGGCTTCTGAGAAGAAATTATATGCTCTGAAATTCTTGCTTTATTTTACTCTCCTACTGATCTCTCCTCACAGTGTTATAGCAGCAGTGGCTTTGAGATGTGAATGTGAATGAGTGTCTGAGCTGTTCCTTCAGGACATGTCTGCGTATTGACCTTCAGCTTACCCTGTTTCCCTGTGAGTCCTCTAAGCATGATCCATTGCTTTCTCAGGCCATTCTCCCTTCACCCCATTGATGGGTTTCAGAGCTACTTAAATTTCAAAGTCCTGATGCGTTGCAGCGGTGGCCAGGGCTCAGCTTTGCTCACGTATAGATTGTACAAGGTCACAGTAAGGGAAGGGGGAAAAAAAAGCCAAAGCATTTATCAGGATGTATTGCTTTACTTTTTCTATCCATCACAAAGGCGATGATTCTATTTTAGTGAAAATCCATTGAACTCAGATCAAGTCAGATGGCTGTTATCATTGGAAACTCAAGAGCTGTCACACTATAATCGGTACAAATGATGAACACTAAAACGTGGGACTTGAGGCCGCTTAATGGTCTTTAGTGAAATTTTTGTTGTTTTTAAATTCGAGAAAACCATTTTACTTGAGTAAATTTTTGAGTTTGAGAAGGATAAAATCAGGATATGCTACTGAAAACTATTCAATTAGAGATAATCCAAGAAATACGATGAGGCCAGACATTAATTTCTACCTGTTCCTCGCCTCCTACCCACCCCCCCCGCCGCGCACACTCACTCTTCCTACAGTTATTTGCTTCTGCCCCACAACTATGAGCATCTAGTCATCTCTCAATAGCATATACAGTAACAATATACAATATTAACAGGCACTCACCAGCCTGCATTTATGTGAAGGAATTTTATTTGTGTTCTGAGAGATGTGTAGTTTCTGTAAAGGTTTTGTATTTCTATATTTACCTCTGTTGCAAGGATGGGAAGTGACTTAAAAGATGCCTCATTTTTGCTATCTCTCCCAAATCTTTGCAACTCGATAAAGACTCAATGAGGTACCATATTTTAGTAACAATTTTAACATCCTTATTGCACAAAATTATATTATTCAATATAATTACTAGTTTATTTTAATTACATCAGAACTAGAGGACTGGGGGAGTGAAATGAATACAGCAGAACTATACTATATGACACATAAACTTCCTTCTTCCTTAGTGTCTTGATGTGCTGATTATTCTAGTAGGCTTTCTTCTACTTTATATCAGCTGTGTCAGATATACCATCTATTTATTTATTTTGCTTTCAGCATCCCCAGATTATAAAAAAAGGTCCGTATCCCAGGTTCGCTACTTTAACAAATAATTAAAAATGCATTGCAACTAAGAGGAAAAAAAGGAAGAACACACTAACAAGTTCCCTCCACACCAAAGGTACCAGTCCACACAACTGAAATTTTCATACCTTCATTCACACACAATCCTAGTCACCCCAGATAAAAATCCGCATCCCACCAAAATCTCAATCACCTCTAATGAATGCCCAAAGAGATGAACTTTTACAATACATTCTCAAGATCAACAATTTCTTTTTTTCCTAAAGTGTATCAGAAAAATCAAGGGCCCTTTCTAATCTCACATATCAAAGGATGCCCCAGGTAGAGATCTTCCACTGACTCTGACTGTAGCAGTATGGTAGAGTGAAAGAATGTGACTACTCAAGTAGGGATGACCTAACTGTGTAAGGTTTTGTGGCCATTTAAAATTATATTTAGTTCTACTATTGATCTCTCCTCTGTGCAACAGTTTTATATCCTCAAATCATGAGATTTCCAAAGGGACAATCACTAAATGATTAGTGATATAAGAAATATTATTTATGTTTAAAATTTAAATCGATCACTATAATACTTATGACTATTTACAGATAGAATACAGGCACTAAGCCAGATACTCAGTGAGTCAGTTTTACGTCACTTTTTTTGCTTCCATATTTGCATGGTTCCACATGGCTTCCGATGTCTATTAGAACAGCGTCAGGCCTGCTCTAATGTGCATTCAGTTTCCTGTGGCCGATGGGGACAATGGAAAGGAAAGAACAGCAAGAGCACAATTTGCTCAAAGCACGCCCCCTTTTCATCCAATATCTCCCTCCCAATTTCTTTTCCAGCTCCACACTCCATGCCAGGTTCTGGGAAGGGAGTCTGATGGAGAGATGAAATGGATGCTCTGCAAGAGTAGATGAAGCATCCCCTTGCACAAAGCGCTGGGGCAGGAGGTTGTGTGGATTTCCATCTTCTTTCACAGAACAGCAAGAAAAAGCCCAAGTGTAACTGAGACCACACTCTGTCCCGTGCCCTCTGCTCCCAGAAGCACAAAATCTGCATAGTACTTAACATATGGACGTCTTTATATTTTCAAACCTCTTTATAAATATTAAGTCAAGTAAAGATTAGAAACGCTATATAATTATTATTTTTATGTATATATTTATGGGAAAATTCTACCTTAGACCTAAATCATATAGAAAATTATCACTCATGTAGATGTTTTAAATCAGTTAGTTGTCAACCTTTCCAGGCTACTGTACCCCTTTGAGGAGTCTGGTACCTCCAAGTTTAATTTCACTTAAAAACTATTTGCTTACAAAATCAGATATAAAAATACGAAAGTGTCATGGACACACTATAATTGAAAAATTGCTTTATTTTACCATATAATTATATATAATTATAAATCAACTCGAATAAAAATACTGTGCTATATTTCAGTGTATAACATATAGCACAGTATAAAAAAGTGAAATTTTAGTTTGTGCTCACTTCTCTAGTGCTTTTTATGTAGCCTGTTGTAAAATTAGGCAAATAACTAGATGAATTGATGTACCCCCAGGAAGACGCTAGTTTACCCCCAGGTGTATGTGTATGCTTGCTTGAAAACCATTGTTTTAAATGATGCAAGTGAAATTTCTTGGCGTTTTGTTACCAATCACTTGTGTACAGAATAACACATATGATATGCAAGAGGAATTCACCATAAGGGGTGTATTATGATGTAGGAGATGTAGGTTAATATCATGAATAAATTAGTCTCATTTCTGGTTCTCACAAACTATGAATAAGAAGGTTTAATTGATCAACTATAAACAAACAATATAAAGGCTATCTCTGATGATGTTTAGCCATTGTACAGCAGTTGTTATTTGGCAGCAGAAGTGTTAAACTACAGCATCATATGAATAGTAATTATGATCTTTTGCACAGATCAGACTTTTTGTACCCCCTCCTGCAATATATTCCATCCCAAAGTCACTCCTGAAGTGCTATCTTCATGGTGAGGGAGAGAAACAGTTTTGAGAATGTAAGCGACTCAAGTTTTCATCCTTTCCTGTAAGGTCTTGTGTTCTGTCTTCCTGTCTTGGAGTCTCCTATTTCATGTGTTGCCTTCTCTGTCTTAGCATTATGGCTTGTCTGATACCAAAGAGACTAGAAGATGACATGCCCCGCTGAGGCAGGTGAGAGGCACAGAACATATTCTAAGCCCCATGTGCCACCGCTGTCTTTCTGGGGATATCTACACTACAAAAATTGGTCAATTTTATTTAATTTGACTTGGAAGAGCATCGATTTAACAAATGTGATTTATCGTGTCCCCACTAGATGGTTGAGCACATCCTCACTGCCAGGGGCTGCATGACTTACCAAGGTAGTATCTCACAGTTCCTGCAGCAGATTGGAATTCTAAGCTAGGGACCCAATACCTCAGGGGATACGAACAATGCTGTGCATGGTTATGGGTGCATGTTGTCAGCCTTCCATGTCTGTGGCTCAGATCCAGCCTTGTCCTGTGGTATTCTTGTCTGACATTCCTTTACTTTCACATGGCATTGCTGTGTCCCCCTGGTGAGCTTCTGGTGAATAATTCCACAACAAAGAAAGCCCTGTTGAACAAATTCACTCCAGCCACAAAATGCACTGTAACCCCCAACATATCAGACCCTCCCCTACCAATGTTGTCCTCTTCTTCACAACCACAGTAATGGTGTAAAGAGGGCCGCGATAGCTGGTAGTGGGTGTAACAAATTCTATTTGGGCACGGAGGGCTGGAGGAGCATGATGGACTGCACCAGGCAACTTGGCAAGCACTAGCATTCACAGGCCCCTCATTATGTGCATCCCTCTCAGCCATCAACTTTATAACCTCCAGAGAGGTCAGCAGGGTGAGGAGGGAGAGGGCTAAATGGCTACAGACACCGTTATACTATATTTTAAAATATATTTAAAGAAAGTCGGACAAATAAGGCAATGTTGAAGTGATGCTGAGGTACAGACTCTGAGGCTGTGTTTACACTTTGAAGTTTAAAGGGCTGCCAGAGGAGTGCTTTAATGAGGCAGTGTGGTCACAGCACCAGCGCTGGGAGAGAACTCTAGGTAAAACATCTCCACGAGGAGCATAGCTCCCAGTGCCAGGAGCCTGTTTAAACTAGTGCTTTATAGGCACGTGAAAGTGTAACCATGTACATGGGTTCATCAGTTAACATGCAAAGTTACCCTCCCCTGCACTGCGTGCTGCTGCTGCTTCTGCATCAGAGTTAGCAGCACGGGGATGGGGGGCAGGTGGGAACCTGTACACTCTGGGAGCCAGCTTTTAAGAGCTCTCTCCAGCTCTCTCTGTACTGCTGCTTCTGTCACCTGCCCCCTCCCAAGTGCTCTCTCCAGCCCCTTCAGGGAGCCAGTTTTTAAGAGAACCCCTGTGCATACCAATTCTAGGGAAGCCACCTCTCTCTCCCAGTAACAGAGGCAGCAGCCCGGGGTAGGGCGGCTGGTGGGAGCCAGTGCTCACATGGCCTGCCCCTTCCTGCTGCATGTAACTATGTCACTGCTGAAATTTTCAGCAGTGACATGTTTACTTGAATAAACACATTTTAACATCCCTAGTGCTGTAACTTGCTGCTCTCAGCGGAGGGGTGCTTTTTCACACCCTTGAGTGAGAAAGATACAGCACAGCAAAGTGGCAGTGTAGACAAGTCCTCCATCTAATAGTCCTGTGATACCTTAGGTCTGGTCTGAAATTAGCCCCCCAAGGTCGATTTTCTGAGCGATGCGTCCACACTACCAAACCCAATATTCCGGAATAAGGGGTCGCAGAATTCAAACTCTGTAGTCCTGCTTTTCACGAGGAGTAACACTATTGCCAAACTTTTAAGTCCGAAATAATGTTGGTGGAGCTGCTCCAGTGACACTAATTCAAACGAACTGGTCTCCAGGAAGCCCCCTTCAGCCCTAGAGCTCTGTGTCTGAGCCAGGCTCCATTAATCTGGATGCACTACCTCAGACTACATTCGATTCTTCCCCATAGTGAGGACACAGAACTTCGAATATGTAAAATCGGGTGTCCAGAAAATGAACTTAGTACATTTGAAATAATAATAATAAATTGAAGTTTTGGCCTTAGAACCTAACAGATATATTTTGGTGTAAGCTTTTGTGGGTAAAAAACATTCTGTCATACGCCATGGCATGTCTGACAAAGTGTTTTTTATACACAAATGTGTATGCCCAAATAAATCGGTTAGTCTTTAAGGAGCCACAGGACTTTTCACTGTTTTTGCAGATACAGACTAAGATGTCTGTGATAGTTCTATGACTCCCATGCTACAACTATAAGTGTCTATGGTATAAAACAACAACATACCTGAGCAATTAGTAAAATAGATATTAAGCCAGTTTGGGCGTCTGTTTTAACAAACATTCTATTTGTGAACCTAGAACGTGTTTAGATTCAATGTGCTGCCTCATAGAGCAGACAAGCTTCTTAACAGACTGAATGTTAGGAGAATTTTGTCAAAACTTTTATCTTTACTTTGTAAATCTCCCCTTTCAATCACTAATCTCCCTATGAAACAATGTAACAATGTTCCTATTAGGTAAGCAAGGGACAGAGTGGATACAAATCCCCACTGAATATGCCTGCTCCTTAGTCAGCATAGGGGCCTTCCAGCTTTGACCTTGCCAATCAACGCGTCTGGTTTTCCCATTTCCCAATGGCTCAGGGCTCATCGTCTCTCTGAAGAAATCAACCCCAGTATGTGGCACTTTTCCAAATTAGCACCACAAACCAGGGTGGTTTTAAGAGTCTAATTAGCCCTAATTGAAAGATAGTGTCCATTTTTCAATAACCTCCACAGTATTTAAACGAAGGAAATTAAATAAATACTATTGCCTTAGATACTATGTTGAGTTTGTACTAATCAGTAGTGAGATGCGCACATACTCCAGTAACTTATTGTAAGGATAATACTTAGCAGAATCAGGTTAGAAATTTTGGACTCCATTATTAAATACAGTATAGATTTTAATACAGTGGTGAAAGGTCATCAAAGCAACCTGATTTTGAATATTCTCTTAAGGTACTGAAGTCTTTCAGTCCTTCACTATCTTCTGTCCTTATCAGGTTTATCTAACTGATGATCCTCACAATTCACATTGGCAGACCTTTGTAGTGTAATGAACACTATGTGGTCTGATGAATGTAACCACTGCACAGAAAACGTCAGTTCTTTCATTAAGAAAACCTTCCCAAGTTCATTGTATTGAACCAGGGCTCCAGCTATTAGGCTGATACATGACATAGTCAATTTCAGCTACACTTTAAGTGACTATTCATGTTTGGTGAACTCAGTTTTTAAAACTAATATATATATATCTGTTTAGAGATTTATATGAATGCAACATTTCTTATATTTATTACCCCAGTGCCTTTTCCTGGTTTTAATGTTTGTTAAAGAATTTTAAAAAGTCACATTTCCCAGCAGTTCCTGACAATGCACAGCACAGGAAAAAAGATAGTGAAAATCAAATCAGCAGTATTCTTAAAACATATTTGCACAGATCTTTGAATCAGGCAAAGGGTGAGCCAATCACAGTGCTCAAATAAAATATCAGAATTAATATTATTTTTAATTCCCCAGCGGCATTAACCTAGAAAAGTCCTGATTCTGACATTAGAAAAAAATGATACTTTAATAGGAAAATGAACAATCAATTTTATACAAACTATTAAAGCACATCATTTTAAAAAGTTAGTTTGCACAGCACAGAAAACATCAGTTCTTTCATTAAGAAAGCCTTCCCAGTTCATCATATTGAGCTATAGTTCCAGCTATTGGCCTGAGCCACAAAACAGTCATCACCAAGTATATAAAAGTATGTTCTTTTATATCCTTTTGTTGGACTCACTTTATGTATAATTGATTGTTCAACGACTAATAGTTTTAAACTGCTATTACAGCTAAATAAACATAGCTTGCCTAATATACATTGATGCTCAGAACAGGTAACGTCCCTGTGCTGTGCACATGCATTTGGTTCATTTGGTTCATACACAGATCATCGTATATATTGTTTGGGAGCTGAAAAAAAATTAAACATCCACATTTAGCATCTGTATGTTGACTATAAAAATGTAACTTTTTAACCACACATTACAAGAGAACAGGCTGTTTACCACCTTTGAAATATATTCCAAAATTGTATACATTCATATGGGTTGCTCTAAATAGACTGTGAAATATAAAGCCAATAATTTATCACAATTTAAAAATGCAGGTATAGTTTGCTGTTGCCAGTTTAACTCATTAGCAAAAGTGCAATACTAGTGCAATAGTATTTTTGAACTAACAATTCCTTTATCGGTATTGCAGTTTACAAGAGAAATTACAATTATGGCATGCAGAGGGACTGACTCAACACACTATGCAAGCTGAAGAGGGGATGCCCTTCAAAGTTAGAGGGTAATCATTATTGACCTTGTACATTCAAGGCAGAATGGCAGGCTTCTATGTAAGAGAGCTTACTGCGAGGTCACCTCAAGCACTAATGAAGAGAAATAAAAAAGGAGGCAAAGTATAATACAATGTACTGTAAGGGGGTTAAAGACAACTATAAACAGATTAAGTGAAATCACAAGGTTTTCTTTGTAAGTACCGGGCAAATTTATGGCACTGTATAAATGATGATCATTATTAATAACAATGAGGCTTCACTTCAAGAGGCCTTTACTACACAATTATTAAATTTTACAGTTTGTACTAACATTTCTAATTTCTTTTCCACATACATTTCTGAGCATTCCTCAGGTTTAGACAAAAGGCTAAGCCAGGAAACAGGCAGGCAGGAATTTAGGTTCTACTGACTTGCCCTTCTGATTCACGATGTGTATTTTATCTTACCTGTCTGCAAAAGAGGTAGAATAAAAACTGCCCAGCATCTCTGAGGTATTGTTTGAGGCTTATTTCTTCACTTCGTAAAGCACTTAATAAAGTGCTTTGAAATCCTTAGATGAAAGGCACTAAATAAAGATTAACTATTCTATTTTAATAATATGGGTTGGAAAATGTATGGATCCTAGGGATTAAAAGTTGTGGAACAGCAGGTGAGCATTTTAAATATACGTACTGTGTTTTTCATTTAAAACAAACATTAAAAATAAGCCACAGCACAGAGAATAGCTTATCCATATCTGTCTGTATTTCTACGCTCATTTAACTGAAATATTATAAACATTACAATCTAGTCTACATAATTTTTTTTTTATTATTCAGGACAAAGAACAGAGAAGTTGAAAAAGAAAAATGAAAAAATATTGAGGTCATGTTACTTTTATTTATTTTCCAATTCTTCTATGCAGATTAAAGTCCAATTGAGAAGTCTCGTAATCAAACCTGCTGACCTTTGTTTGATCCTAATGCTAATCCTGTTCTATCTATAGACATATGATGGCTATATATTTGACCTAGGTTAGGTAAACCTCTCTTTTTCAATTGGACATTTCATCCCAAGAACACAAACCTACTGTGCAGCTATGAAACCGGCAATCTTAATATACTGAAACCTCCAAGCAGAAGAGTCAATCATTCTTATTAACAGACTTCCACCCAGTGTCCCAGAAACAGTGCACTGACATGGCCATGCTCCTCGACCTCCCTCACACACACAGTTTCCTAAAATAGGTTTAGTTTTCAATGGCTAGCTTTATAATAGCCCTGGCATTGCATACTCTTACTGAAACAAAAATAAAAAAAAGACCTTACAAGAAGATGCAGCAGCAATAGCTAATTCATAAATGTTTGATAAGGAATGGCTAAATCCAGACAAATAACTGTTCAGTCCCAGTTTGTATTAAGCAGATAAAGTCATGCAGGAAATCAATGTGATCTATTGAAAGGGGGAAAAATATGTCCAGCTCGGTCACTATGTGACATTATTGGATATGTGGCATTATAAATTAGTTGCTTCATACATACCTTATAATGAGAATTTAGATACATTTGTTATTTATTGTTTGTGGATATGAAGTTAAAGGGTTGATGTGAAATTCCCTGTTTGTCAACAGGGCAAATGTTGGCAGCAATATGCTTCATAACATTCCTCCCCCCCCCCCCCCCCCCCCCGCGACACACACACTCGAAGGGAATATATAATCCTCTCTAGGGATAAAAGGGTCTTCAGTCACCCACTAGCCCTGGGCTCCTTTTCAGCACAGACTGACAGATGTGCTAAAATTAAAGGTGAAGTTTTGTGATGTTGACTCCTAAAGCAGAGATCATTAAGGTTGAAATTAGTACCCCCTCCCAGCCTTCAAATGCTAATATCTTCTGATACTATGTCTAATTGGACAATTTTACCTAGTGGGGATAGCACTGAATTTTATCCTACTGACTTCTCTCTGCATTATTTCATCCTGACTCCAATTTAATGAAATCAAAAACAACTTTTTATACATCTTTTATTTACACAAAAGAAAAAGAAACTGCTTATGCAAAAAAGCATCTGGAAAAGCAGGCATATGAGTGCACAACTTCATGTAGAAATAGTTTCCTCAGTGTTGTTTAAGGTTATATTTTTACTGCTGACAACTGTATTTTAAATAACATGCAGTAAAAACATCCGAGATTGGAGAAAATAATAAACAGATGTGTTAATATGTATTAGTATCTGTAATATAACACTTGTTTCAAAGTATAGAAATATATATTTCTGTACAGATACGATATTTACCTATTTCTACCTATCTGTATACATAGCAGGATTGGCCAACCTTACTGACCCTCATATAACAATCTTCAACAGTTTGAGAGCTACAAGACACATGCAAGCCACTCCACAAGACAGTGCCTGCTGAGGCACAATGCTTAAGCTCCAGTGCCTCTCAGTGGAGCTCAAACCCCTTGACTCCTTCCAGGACGGAAGAAGTCCCATATCTCAGAAGGCTGAGATTTCTTCTCCCGAGTCCGGTAAGCAGAGAATCTGAGAGCTACACTTTAAGGCTGTGTCTACACTGGCACCCCGTTCCGGAAAAGGGATGCTAATGAGACACTTCGGAATTGCAAATGCCACGGGGGATTTAAATATTCCCCACGGCATTTGCATGAACATGGCTGCTGCTTTTTTCCGGCTCGGGGTTTTGCTGGAGAAAAGCGCCAGTCTAGACGGGATCTTGCGGAAAATAAGCCCTTTTCCAGAAGATCCCTTATTCCTACTTGAGAGGTTCAACATGTATAAGCAGCAATGTATTAAAAGAGATATGCATTTCACTTAATGACATCACGAGTTCTTAGCTGAACTAACCAAATAGCAGTATGATGCAAAAAAGCATATTAACATACTATGCTGACTATCATTTATCAAATGTTGCTGGGTTTGGATATACACCATCAGAACATCACTTGCCCAAGACTGCAGCAATTGTAGAAGAACAAAGTTTAAACTTTTTGGATATTTATTTACAAACCGATCAAGGTTTAGACTTTGACACAGAAAACTCTATTCCTCGCTTTCTCATGACTAAATGTTTCAACTCATGTTTAAAAAAAAAGGAAATAAGGGAAAAATGCAGCTAATAAGCTCAAGGCTTTATTTAACAAAAAAAATCAGGGGAAGCTTATTGTGAAACAAAAGATAGCGTTTAAAGAGAAGCTAGATAATTTCATGGAGGTTAGGTCCATAAAAGGCTATTAGCCAGGGGATAAAATAGTGTCCCTGGCCTCTGTTTGTCAGAGGCTGGAGATGGATGGCAGGAGACAAATCGCTTGATCATTGTCTTCAGTCCACCCCCTCTGGGGCACCTGACGCTGGCCACTGTCAGCAGACAGGCTACTGGGCTAGATGGACCTTCGGTTTGACCTAGTACGGCCATTCTTATGTTCTTATCATGAAGTCAAATGGGATGCACAAATGTTTAACACTTTGTTACTGATGGCAAAATATTGTTCTGTACCGTGTGTAAAGACTGATAATACTATAAATAAAATGTGTGTAACAAAAAATAGACTATTAATGCGGTGACTATCTCGTGTCAATACATGGTGTTATCAGCTTCAGAAACATCAACACACTCTTTTCTTTAAATTACACCTACAGAGTTCAGGTGCACCTATTGCTACCTCCATGCTGGGGTGTTGCACCTCTAGATTAAACTACAATGGGCTCATGGGGAAAACAAGCATATTCCAGACTTCCCTTATGCTAGCTTGCTGCGCTTCCTTTGTAGTTCTTCACTCACACATCAGGCTCCTGAATGTTAACATAGAAATGCTGCTTTCATTAATACTAGCTAGCAGTTTGGACTCAGTTCTGCTTTGAAAGGCTCAGCAACATGTCAAGGAAAGTGCAGCGCTGAAATGGGTGTGTCCAGCACAACATAGGGCATTCTTAGTGGAAATCCCATGAGCAGGCTGACTCCTTCATTACAGGCAGTCCCCGGGTTACGTACAAGATAGGGACTGTAGGTTTGTTCTTAAGTTGAATCTGTATGTAAGTCGGAACTGGTGTCCGGATTCAGCCGCTGCTGAAACTGATCAGTTTCAACAGCGGCTGAATCTGGACGCCAGTTCTGACTTACATACAGATTCAACTTAAGAACCCCAGGCATCCCCAAGTCAGCTGCTGCTGAAACTGATCAGCGGCTGATTCCAGGAAGCCCGGGGCAGGGGCTTCCTGTAGTCAGCCACTGGTCAGTTTCAGCAGCGGCTGACTTGGGGACGCCTGGGGCAGAGCAGCTGGGGTGCTGCTGGGTTGGTCCAGTAGCGCCGCCGCTCCTCGGCGCTACTGGACCAACCCAGCAGCACCCAAGCTGCTCTGCCCCAGGTGTCCTGATTCAGCCGCTGCTGAATCTGACCAGCAGTGGCTGAATCAGGACGCCTGGGGCAGAACAGCTGGGGTGCTGCCCGGTTGGTCCAGTAGCGCCCAGAGCGGCGCTACGGGACCAACTGGCAGCGCCCCAGCTGCTGTACCACAGGTGTCCGGAGCAAAGCCATGGAGCACGGGGGCAGCGGGACAGCCCAGACGCGCCATGGCTGTCCTGCTGCCCTCGGGCTCCGTGGCTTTGCTCTGCTTTGCCCCCTGACCCCCTGGTCTGCAGACTAGGGGGACGGGGGGGGCAAAGCAGAGCCAAGCCGCGGAGGACGCGGCCAGCTGACAGCTCTCAGCTGACCGCGCGCTCCGCGGCTTGGCTCTGCTTTGCTCTGCTTTGCCCACCTCCCGTCCCCCTGGTCTGCAGACCGGGGGGGGGGGGGGGGGGCAAAGCAGAGCCAAGCCGCGGAGCGCGCGGTCAGCTGACAGCCCAGAAGCGTCTGGGCTGTCAGCTGGCTGGGCGTTCCGCAGCTTGGCTCTGCTTTGCCCCCCCCCGTCCCCCTGGTCTGCAGACCAGGGGGACGGGGGGGCAAAGCAGAGCCAAGCAGAGCCAAGCCGCGGAGCGCGTGGGCAGCGGCCAGCCCTGTCCACTGCCCACATGTTCCGCCGCTTTGCTTCCTCTCCCTGGTCTGCTGGAGACCAGGGAGAGGAACGGCCCTGTTCGTAACTGCGGATCCGACATAAGTCGGATCCGTGTAACTCGGGGACTGCCTGTATATATTAATTCTCTCCTTCACTTTTGCTAAAGAACTCTATGCCTTCAATTCAACTGAAGCCCACGCCTGCAATCCCAGTTCCTTTTTGTCACCTTTTGACTCATTGTTTAGCCATTCCCCCCCCCCCCACTTCCAATCTGCTGTTCCACACAGGATCTCAGCAATACTTTCCTATCACATATTGAAAAACCTATGCATCCTTCTCCCTTTCCTCAGTCTGCTTTCTCTTCTATCTGTGCCTTCCACAACTCTCTCCTCCTCCTCCCTTTAGACACAGAAATTTCGCATCTGCTCTCCTCCTCTAACCCCACTACTTGCTCTAGTGACCTCATCCCATCTCACACGCTCACTGTTGTTTCTCAGCCATTTTCTCTCCTCCTTAACCTGTCACTCTTACTGGGTCTTTCCCTCACAATACCAGCAAGATTTAATTATTCCTCTCATATCTAGCTTTCATCACTTGGCACTCCACAGAAACCACCCTCACGAAATTCTTTAGTGACTTCTTAGGATCTATAACTCAGTATCATTACTCTATCATTACTCTATCCATCTGTCTGCATCATCCTCTTTACCTGTTAGCTGCCTATGGCACAGTCAACCATGCTCTTCTTTTTGAAATATTGTCCTCCCTTGGCTTCTGAGACTCTTGTTCTCCTACCTCGCTAATAACTCCTTCAACAGGTGCTGTAGAGGATCCAACTCTTCCTCCCCCGCTCCCTTACCCCCCTGTTTTCTGTGAGGGTTCCACAGGTATCTGCCCTTCATCAGTCACTTCTTTTGGTGATCTGATTCAAAGCCACACATTTTTAACTGCAAGTTTACCTCTCGACTCCAGACTCCTGTCCTTCTGAGCAAAATAAAATCTTGGTCTGTGTTTTTGACATCTCCATGTAGATATCCAGCTATTAGTTCTAGTTCAGCATGGCAAAAGCAGTGCTTTTAATGTTTTCCTTTCCAAGAGTTCCCCATTATGCTCTTCACCCATAATTGTGGGCATCCCTACATCTTGCCTGAAATTCATGCCCCTAACCTAGGCATAGTTTTCAACTCAAACCTCTTTCTAGATCCTCACATGCAAGTTCTAATTCTTACCGCTCCTTTCTTCATAGTAACTCTAAGGCTATGTCTAGACTGCAAGCCTCTTTTGAAAGATACTTTCGAAAGAGCCTCTTTTGAAAGAGAGCATCTAGACTGCACGTTGAACTTTCGAAAAAGCGGCTTGCTTTTTCGAAAGAAAGCATCCAGTGAGTCTGGATGCTCTCTTTCGAAGAAGCCCTATTTACATTCAAGAACGCCTTCTTTCGAAAGAGGAACTTTCGAAAGAAGGCGTTCTTCCTCGTAAATTGAGGTTTACCGCCATCGAAAGAAAAGCCGCGTTCTTTCGATTTAATTTCGAAAGAACGCGGCTGCAGTCTAGACGCTGGTGAGGTTTTTTCGAAAAAAGGCTACTTTTTTCGAAAAAATCCCTGAGTCTGGACACAGCCTAAGATACAATCTTTCCTATCTATCCACACAGCTCAAACTCTCATTCAGATTTTTCTAATCTCATGTGTCAATTACTGCAACATCTTTTTTCCTGGCCTTAACAAATGCAATCTTGCCTTGTTCATCCATTTAGAATGCTGCTGCAAAGAACCTTTTCATAACCTGTTACTTGGACCTCATCACCCCGTTCTTACATTCATACACTAGCTTCCCCTTCTCCAGAACATCAAAAATAACCTACTAGCCTTCCCTTTCAAGGCCCTTTTTGGCCTATCCTTCCTTGACCATCATCTTTGATTTGCTATCAAAATGTAGCCTAGCACCTCTGACTGGCATATGATACAAGCCTCTGTTGCCCACTTGTGAAAAATGTAAAACAAGGTCCTATATTGCCCATCCTCACCCTACATGCTCAGGAGAAGTTTCCTGTAAACAACTGTAATCCAAAGCATTATCTTCCTTCAAAACTCGCGTTGGCTATAAAGACTACAAAATAGCTTGATAAGTGTTAGGCTGCTGGTGTGTTAAAAACACACACTGTCTTGCTGATCAATATTGTCTTGTTGTTTCTTCATCTTCTTCCATCTGTCTGTAGCCACCTGTTGGCCTTTTTTTGGTCTTTGTGTCTAAAGAGCTGAACACAATGGGGCCCGGGACCATAAGTAGGGCTCCTTGGTACTACAATGATAAAAATAATACATACATAAATAATGCTGTTGTACAAGTATGTACATTTTTCTCAGATCAAAAGAGGCACTGCATTTACTGGACATCCTGAGTGAATAAGGACATCAGGATTTTATTTTAAATGCTTTTACACTAATAATTCTCAAATTGGGCTGGTGGGTCAGTGAAAGTTAGATACCACTTGGAATGACTATTCAGACTGTCAGACAAGCAGTACAGATATTTTCAGTAAACAACCAGTAATAATAATAAAAAAGAAAGATGAATAACAAGCACTGCCAGAATGAATATTTACAAAGCCATACTTGTACAATAAACTTGTACAATAAACTGTAACATACTCTGTGTGTAAGTGTGTATTTGTATGCACATGTAACCTTGAGTGAGAAACAGAGAGGTCACCTTCCCAGAAGACTAAAAGGTGATGGAGACCTGTGTTTGGCAGCAGAAGGCCTATGTCAATGTCTGTGGGTAAAAGTTATCCAGTCCTTGCCAGGTTGTGTATTCATTGTCATTCACTGGCATTCATTACAGATGTGTGTGTGTGTGAAGGGGGAGGGATATAAATAGATGCCACTGGAAACATTAATAAGTTCTTAGTGTGGATTCTTATTTGTGTCATCATGAAAACTGAAACTCTGCTCATGTAACATGGACTCAGGAGTGTAAGTCTGTAAGTGCCTTGAACAGGGGAGAAAACAAGGTGATTGTGATGCTCCCATCAATAAGAAAGTAGTATAAACGCAAACAGACATCTTCTAAATGTAGTTTAATTTGTAAATAAGACTTCACATCACGGATTTGTTTACTTTCATTTGGTGATAATTGTTCACAGCAGAACATATCAGAAAATTCTATAATAGGAATCACAGCCAGGAAATGCTAAATAATTAATCACCCTCCCAGCCACTTGCATTTCTGTTGATATAAACGACCGTATAATTCCAAACCCAATTATCACTACTTAGCCATTCCATTTTGTAGTTAAAATCCCACAAAATTAAAGTGCATCAATTGTTAATGGTAATAGACCAGACAAGGGATTAAAGATTATTTTAACGTTTATTTCCTGTCAAGAGGTTTTTTGGCAGGAAATACTATAGACAAAAGGCAACATTCAGATGAGAGTCATACAGTGTATTTAAAGCTTCTACCTTCTAAAAACATTATGGATATAATTACTTGTTTAATTTATTTGTTCCCTAAAGATACTGATGGAGTTTATCAAGCAGACTTTATTATATCTGCTTCTCAGAAATAAAAATATTACTGCTTAACTTTTCAAATATCGTTCAAGCTTAGTATAAACACTAAGATAACAGCAACAAAATAGAACAGGGAGTAGGCTGTGCTAAAATGCTGTAGAGGAATGTGAAGGAATAGCTGGATTTCAAAACAAAAGCTGCTCATTTTACCCACTCATGCCTGTGGGACTACATGGTTGCACTCAGGAACTGGTGGTACAAATTATTTTGAAATAATACCTGTAATGCAGGAGAACTTCACTAATCCCCACATTTTATACTATGTCACCGAACAATGAGATGTTTCTCAATTTCTCGCTAAAATGTCAATAGGAGAGCACTGTTCAATGTTCTCATATTACTAAGATTTTCCATACATTTCCAAAATATACAATATTATCATATGAAAAAAATCACATTCTACCATGAAAATTGTTCAAATAACTTACAATAATTCTTTATTATTTTATTGTTTGTTCATTCACTTAGGTCTTGAGTTAGATACCTCAGAACATGCTGCACTTCTAGCATTTCAAATACGACTGCTCATCTGCCTATATCACTGGTCCACAATTTTTTAGAAGTCGTCTGCTTCGGAGATAAAATGTGCTATTTATTATGTATTTTGATGTGCTGAATTCAAATATGACAATTAAAACAACTGATTGGCTACTGTTTCCAAGATATTTAAGTTTTTACATTTTATGTCTATGTATATTGTGTAGATAGTAGAGTTTTAATCATAAATTGTAAACCTAGGTCTTTTCATGTGTTTATGGTTGCTTTACATAATAATATTTAACCTGTCCTGTTTATGTAACACTTTAAAAATCAGCAAAAGGGTTATATAAATAAAATTTATTATGAAACAAAAGGCGAAAAACTATTATGTACATAGTTTAGTCCGATTCAGTGTCTACTCAGTGCTTCTTGGCTTGTTTCTTGTATTCATTAAATGGAGCATCTCTTGTCACTGTCCAATAGTCTGCAAGCATTGATGGGCTCCATTTGCCCTGATAGCGTTTCTCCATTGTTGCAATGTCCTGGTGAAATCACTCGCCGTGCTCATCGCTCACTGCTCCACAGTTCGGTGGAAAAAAATCTAGATGAGAGTGCAAAAAATGTATCTTTAGAGACATGTTGCAACCAAGGCTTTTGTATGCCTTGAGGAGGTTTTCCACCAACAACCTGTAGTTGTCTGCGTTGGTGTTTCCGAGAAAATTTATTGCCACTAACTGGAAGGCTTTCCATGCCGTCTTTTCCTTGCCACACAGTGCATGGTCAAATGCATCATCTTGAAGAAATTCACGAATCTGAGGACCAACAAAGACACCTTCCTTTATCTTAGCTTCACTTAACCTTGGAAATTTTCCACGGAGGTACTTGAAAGCTGCTTGTGTTTTGTCCATGGCCTTGACAAAGTTCTTCATCAGACCCAGGTTGATGTGTAAGGGTGGTAACAAAATCTTCCTTGATTCAACAAGTGGTGGATGCTGAACACTTTTCCTCCCAGGCTCCAATGACTGTTGGAGTGGCCAATCCATCTTGATGTAGTGGGAATCTCTTGAACGACTATCCCATTCGCAGAGAAAACAGCAGTACTTTGTGTATCCAGTCTACAGACCAAGCAAGAGAGCAACAACCTTCAAATCGCCACAAAGCTGCCACTGATGTTGGTCATAGTTTATGCACCTCAAAAGTTGTTTCATGTTGTCATAGGTTTCCTTCATATGGACTGCATGACCAACTGGAATTGATGGCAAAACATTGCCATTATGCAACAAAACATCCATGACTTCTAGGAATAACATAATGCAATTCATATAATGTATGACGCAATACCAGCTTCAGATTGCATCATTCATTGTTTTGCCTAAAAAGCAAGTACTGTCCAAACCAAGTCATAGATTTATTTATAGATCCAGTCAAAGATGTATTTTAGTCATTTCTGGTTTAAATTGAGATCCCTTCCCTTTATAACTCACTTATCCGCCGCCATTCGCAAGTCAAGGGTCGTATATACTGACTCAATAGCATATCTTGAAAACTAGAGCCAATCAACAATTTTAAGCATCATTTTCATTCTCAGTGACCCAGAATTAGTAAAGTTTGACTACATTTATTTCAGAAGCATTTTGGCTGTAGAGCAGTGATTTAAACATGAGGTTTTGGAAGCTTGTTCACTGGACGTTTGAAAAATGAAGCTTGATAAGCATCTGTGTTGGATGTTTAGGCGCAAAAAATTATGCATCTTAGCAGGGGGTTGGACTAGATGACCCTTGTGGTCCCTTCTAACTCTATGGTTCTATGATTTTATGTGCATAAGTACACTGCTGTGAATCGGGGCCTTATTCACACAAAGTCATAAAATCTAGCAATTGGCAATAAGTATCCTACTCATTCACAATGTCCCACTGTAATTAGACAAACCTCAATCATGACTTCTATATTTTTAAAAATCTGTAGTGGGAAGAACTACATACATATTATAAATAATGTCTGGAAAGACTGTCAACAGCCTTTTTTCCCTTGCCAACAAAGAAATAACATTTCCTAATAGTCCAAAACTTTATTTACTACTTGCAAGTTAGGACATTCTAGTACTTGGTTTCCATTTTTTTTTAGTAACCTCTTAACCTTCAAATATTGGAGAATTAACACAGTGAATCACAATAGCATGGCTTATGCTATTCATCTTCTATACTGTATTTATTACCAGTTTCTTTTTGCAAATGTGTACCACTTTTTTTTAATTTTCAATATTGTAGAAGTGAATCTGCTGTTTGACTTTACTCTGTACTTATTATTTCTACCTTACAACTTTGAAAGAAAAAGCTACTACAGGAAAACACGCAGTCCTGTGGCATCTAGTGTCGCTCTTGATAATATATGTATTTGTTAGTCTCTAAAGTACCATAGGGCTACTCATCATTTTTAAAGTTACAGACCAACATGTCTACTCCTCAGAGTACTACAGGAAAGGAGATGGTGGTGATGGTTTATTTACTGGCACAAAGGAAGAACTGACAACAGGTGGGATGGCACTGTTTAGAGGTCCAAGTCTAATTATGGTATCACCTGGCATCTACCAATTTGTGGATACTGAGTATATTAAATAGGCATTAGTTTTCATAAGTCAAACATCATCAACTGTGAGTGTCAAGTGCAAGATTCTTAACTGAGAAAAGACAAGCACTCATCCTAGGATATGAATTAGGACAGGAAATAATATGATTGAGATGTCTGTTGTGAAGCAAGAAACAGTATATAATTGAAATGCAAAGAAAAGGCATGACATCCATTACTTTTTAATCCCTTGGTAGCCTCCTTCCTTAAATATGAAAAAAAGCCATTAGCTTCAATAGCCCAGCAGAGGTTTGTGTAAGAAGGCAGACATGGTCTGGAACCCTCACATACCCTTTCACCAACCATAAAATTCACTGTGAATAAAGCCCCTAAAGCTCTATGTTCAGCTTTGATTTAAAACTGTGAAAGCTAACAACACTTCCTTTATAATAAACACCTCACAATGATACCCTGTGGCACTTACATGGTTTTTAAGAAGAGTTCAAACAACCTACCTGTGAGCAAAATCTTATAAGTTACTTGCTGAACTGGCCAGTACCATTTATTTCAAAAAAATTGAAAGCATTGCTCCCATCTTCTTTTCTCCACATGCTATCAGCACAAACACCGTAATAGAGACCATTCTAAGGCGGTTTGGTTTTCCTTATTGAATGGAAACGGCTATATAATTTTTACAGTGTTGAAGACTGTTTTTTTAATAAATAAGAGGAATTTAGGAAACGATATTCACTGAAAATTCCTATATTCTACATCTTTTATTTTTAAAACATTCCATCCACTAATATCCTCCAAAGCAAAGTGGAGGAAATTTTTGAATTGTATACCCTATGTATAGATTTTCTGTTTCAGCTATTTCATTTGAAAAATGGCACTGCTCTCCCATCTTAATTTTCAGTTTGTTTAACTCCAACCGTAAGACAATTAAACAAGTTACATATTGTCACCAGAAGAAAAATTATTCCCCACTGTTGCTTATTGTATCAGCTGCCACAATAAGAAAAGCAGTGACTTTTCATACTGCTAGCATTTCAAGCACACTGGAGGTCACTGATTCTGGCAACTGCCTCATGCTGAGAAGAAAATATTTCATAAGCAAAAACATTCCACAGAATACTTGGGGTGCTGAGTTAGCACTGAGTACCATGAATAAATGCTATGCTAAACAAGCATCTAGAGTACAGTGCATTCTTTTAAATTTGTTCCTAGAGGCCAAGAAACTAGTATTTCATGGAGAGATAATCATAATAGGAAAATTAGTCCATTCCAAAATAAATACATTCAAGAGCCTTATTTAAAAACGAATAATGCTTTTGCAGTTCTTATTCACACAAATCCTCCATACCACAAAGGGGAGCTGTGTAGCGGGAAAGCAGAATCACGTCTTGAATGTGGAGATGAGTAACTCATCCTCCACTGAAAACTGGGTAGCTCTGGAATTTGTCAAAGTAGTATTGAGCCTTTCACCTGCAGGTCATCAGTTCAAATGAGTCCCAAGCTGGTAGTAACCAAAACATGTTAGTCTTGGACAGTTATTCAGTGGTGATAGAGAATCAGTGGCCTTAGTACAAGGCTAGGGAATATATGTGCAAATCACAAAACTAACAAGATTTTGCCCCGCCTTTGCTCGCTGTTGTAGAGTAACCAGGAATTAGATTGGCATAGACAGACTGAGCTACTCCAGCTCTTCTGTTATTCTTTTCCTAGCTGCTCTGAGACATTAGGTAGAAATCTATCCTGCCCATGGACTACATTATATAGAAATTGCAGATCCCTGGACTTTTACCTTATATGTATCTGCATGCCCCCAACACAAAACACAGGGCATCATTAATTGCAGGGCAGTAATCAGAATAGACACAATCTCTTGGAGTCGAGAGGATTAATTTTCAGCAGCACAAATGGCAGTTAGGTACCTATACCACCTCTAAAAGTCTATGGGAGATAGATGCCAAACTGCCATTTGTGCCTTTGAAAATCTTAGCTGGCATCTTTTACACATTTGCAATGTGTGCACACTAGATAAACACATCCTAATAATTAACACATAACATTGGTGAACACGTACATTTCTGGTGTACCAAGGAAACTAAATGTGAAGAACCTGCTTAGAGTAAATTTCAATGAACGTATGTCGTTGTTCACTGGTTTGTGGGGTGGGAAGGCATCTTTCTGATAAGTGAAGTATTACTTGCAAAAAAAAACACCAAAGCATATATAAAATGGTTGTTTAAGGGAGCTCAAGAGTGAAAAGGATTATAGAAAGAAATTTTAAAATGTAAGTAATAAGAGAATTTATGTGGCTCTAAAATTTTAATCCCATCATGGTTTAGAATAGAAGAGTAGGTTATTTTCCAGTTTCAATTAACAAACATTTTTCAGATTTTTCTGAATATGGCCTTTTGTTACTACCATGTTATAAATACATAATAATAGACAGACTCCCAGTGATTGTATGTGTGTTTATACTATGAAAAATGACTCCCTGAAAATGCGTAGGCACAGTATCCCATGTATTGTCTTTCACTGACCTCCAGATAAGGTTTGCTCAGTGTCAGAGTAAATGTTGTTAATTTTTATATATATAACTGTCAATTCTGCATATTCATCCTCAAACTAGAATAAAATCCAGACCACTCTTCCATAACTGGATTGGTTGAATACTGCAAAAGGAAATACAATTATTTTAAACTTTACAGTTTTACATAGTTATTTTGCTGACACCAAGTGACTTAAAAGAAAGTACAGTAGAAGGAAAATAAGAAAACAGTTTACAAAACAAAAATATGCCATAAATGTTGGTTAGAAGGTTGGCAAATATCTTGTGTCTGGTTTAGCCATACAGCTAAAAATTTACCTATGAATATTTTATATTTTAATACAAACAATTTCTTCATATGTTTATGGTTTATTGTTTTTTCTATATACACTAATTTATCTACCTCACTGAAACTATAGACGATCATGAAGTTTAAAACAGAAAAAAGGCTCTGGGAGTTTTGCCAATGACTTCAACTGGACAAAGAATTCACTAAGTAGTGAAAGAAGATCTGGTGAGATACTGATTCAAAAACCTGGGAACACTGCTCAGTTTTAGGGTATTTGTAGTGATTATTGTATATGAGAAGATTTTATTTTTCTTTTAAATAATTTTGCTCCATGCTGCTTCCAGTTGGCAGGGGTTTTCAGATTCGCTTCTCAATAATATGGTTTACTTCGAACTATTACTTAATTAATGACACAGACAGGCATTCTTGATCCCTTTTACCAATGTGAGATTGGCAGTCTGATGTACAAGAGAATATGAAAACATGTATACATGATGGGCCAAATTAATCCCTTGGTGTGATTCCACCAAATACAAGAACGAGTTTAGCCCATACCTTATGACGTGTAGGATAAATTGTACAACTTAATTCACTGTGGCAGGTTTTGGTTTCATTTTTTTTTAAATCTGAGATTCAAGGAAATATTAAGCTGTTAACTATCTGACAGAGTTCAAGCCATTGGCAAATAGACTATGATTGCAGTTTTTAATTCCCTGATTTCAAGGGACATGAACTCCTGATGAAAAAGGTAGAATAATCCTTGTCTCCGTGTGTAAAAATCAGCGCAAATATAGTAATCTACTCCTCTAAAACTGTATGTACAAACGTTAATTTAAATTCCTGGTTAATTTGAGTATTGAACTGAAATTTCTGTAGCTGCTTTCTGCCAGTCCTGAAAACAGAAATTAATTTCAATGACCAAGTCGAATTGAGAGCTGCTTTGTCAGGTAATTAGTCATCGTCTTTTGCTACTCAGGGTCTATCACTGGGCTAATCCATACATAAACCCCAGCATTCCCTTAGTCACTCACAATCTAAAGGACTGTTTAACTACCTATTTCTCCCATTCAATCCTAGCCCAGATATTTGTAGAAAAATGAACATTCTTTCATGTTTAGCTTTCTTCTATTTATTGCTAGCAGAATTAATGCAACTAATTTACATTTTCTTTTTACTGTTTGATCAAGTCTGCTGTTGATTAAGTAGAGCTTAGGGGGAAAAAAATTATACTCCAGCAGCTTTCCTACTTGACTTGCCCGTTTATTAATGAAAGAAGCAAAGATATTGATGGTCCTGAAACTACAAGTGCAGCAATTAAAGGGTATGTCCTTCCAAGCCTTTAATTAAAAAAGAGATCTTTCATAATAAAAGATATAGTCTATTGTCATATTTACATCTGATTCTTGATTTTTCTGTTTTGGTTTTCTCTCTGTTTATTCCTTTTAATAGTAATCTACTGGGAAAATGTAGATTGAGCAGAATAAAAAGAAACTTTCTTTAAGAATCAATTTCCATAAGCTTTGTTCCCATCAGGCAGCTGTCTTAAACCTAACCTCTTCCACCTATACCTTAAGCAGTAAAATATTCCGAGACATAGTAAAATGCTCACAGATATAGTTCTTAAGGTAATACAGACTATCATTCTTTTTGTCTTCTTGAAATTTAACAGATTGTTTCCAAACCTAAGGCGTCAGTAGTTAAAGACTTTCTCCTCCTCATTTCTTGTCACTTCCAGCAGATATCTGAGTATCATTTATGTTCAACAAATGCATATCTGTTTCATGCCATGTTATAAGATTAACACATTGATTGAGTTCTTTAGTTTTTCTGTCCCCTTTTTCATTTTGTTTTAAATCTGGCTTTTGGGATTACTTGTAGAATACCTAAAGGCAAACTATAGCCTGTGCTTGGCATACAATCATATACACTGAATCAGACCCTTGTACATACATCATAGGTCCAACTGGGCCTACCCTACACTAGTGTGAAGGGCATGGAGAGGTTTAAAGGAGCTCTCTCTTCCCCTTCTTCATCTCCTCTTGCCCCTGCAAGAACAGAAGCCCATGTACTCAGAGGTGCCAGGAATCCAACATTAGCAAGTGAGTAGGTGAAAGGCCAGGACCATTTCCCACCTGATAGCTACATGTATAGGAGAAAAGACACTGCACCTTTGCTAACTGTGACACACAGAGTTTGTGCTAGGTAAAGCTAGATCACACAATTTCTCACAGTTCCCACTCTACCTTCTAAGAGGTATTTATGTTGCCCTCTGAAGTGTTAAACTTGTGGGGTAAATATAATTGTCAACATTTCTCTTTGAAATATCACAGATATGAAATAAACATTGTTTCCATTGTTCTACTGTCCACCTAAGAATGCTAGAGAGGGATCAGAGACACAGAAAGGGGTGTTCTAATGAACTGCTTCTGACAAATTTCCCAATCACTTGCAGTTTTAACATGACTTCGTACATGGAGAGCCTCACAAGTACCACTTGAAAACATAGACGCTTTAATCTATTTCAAGGGAAATGGAAAAGCTCTTATATTTCTCCTCTACCCCCTTTCCCCCTCTCTAGTTTTACACTCTTAGCACCACTGAAAAGTCAGACCCATTAAGTTGGTGTCAAGTGGCTGCGCTATTCATATTCTATTATAGTCAATGACAATTAATACTGCCATACAGAAAATCAGGTACTGTATTACACAATTGAAATATGGACAGAAAGTGGAGCTTGATCTTATCTAGAGCTCAAAAATCAGCAACGTGGAGTCTTATACTGACAAGCCGCAAATCTACTTAAATTTTCTTTAACAAAAAGAGGAAGATTTCAGTTCAGTTTTGGGACCATACAGCATCCAGCAGTTCACCACAGGGGAGGACGGCATCAAGAGAAGCTTGAATATCTTGTTACCAGATGTGGGCCAAATTTTGGGTTCAATCCAGTCTCTAATTTTTTTCACAATCAATAAAAAGTAGTCAGTCTTGGGCAGAAATTCAAGTGAAAAATCTAGTGTACAGATTCAAAAAATAGTTATTGTAGATGTCTCAATTCAATAATGGTCCCCCATAACCGACTGACGTTGCAAAAAAATGGCAGGTGCAAAATTAAAACCATTTCCAAAAAAAAAAACCCCTAACAAAAACCTATACATGCGCGCACACAAAACCCCCCAAATTTTGTATTCCCTGTATATTAGCTTTTAATGGCAGTTTTCCCCTAGAAATTAGCATGGATAAAACTTTATTCTCAGGCGATGTAATGTGTCTATTGACTCACTGGCTTAGAACAGTGACCTCAAATTACAGAATAGGGGAGAAATCTACACACCCACTCTTATTTGGGAAGTGAGAATACTGTTATGTTCCCTACACAACTGATAACAACTTGCTGTATCTACTTGAAACTACAGGGGACTTTCTACAGGCAGGATGTTGTGATGCAGTTGAAATTTAACCAGGGCTAAGATCTATATACCCCGGAAATAGTTGCATAGACTCTGTAGCACCCATTTGAAATGAAAATTAGATCTTTCTGTTCACCTTATGCCCTCATTTACACCTGTGCGTGGTGAGCACAATGTGGATATGAAGTGCCACATTCCTGATTTGGCAGCATTTTATACCCCCTTTGCACAAGTGTAGAAGAGAGGTCCCAAGTTTAACATCCCATATGCCAGATGGCACCATTGTTATATACCATAGGCTGGGCCACTGCCTCACTATAAAGTCAAGCAAGCAGATTGTGGCTTACTGAATCATGAAGATCACGCAGCTCCCAAACATGTCACTAAGATTCCCTGACCAAGTACTGACCAAGCCAAGACACACTTGACTTATAAAATCTGAAGAGATCACAGCCTGAAGTAGCAGGGCTGGGAAATTTTCATACTAATTGCTTCTTCAGTTCCAGCTCTGTAATTGAAATATTCCTGCAGCTGGTTGGGAAACTAAACACATGCTTTCCCACCCTGAACATTAAATCCTAGAAACCCTCTGATTGCACAGTATGATACAAAGCATGTAGCTACTGTGACATATCATTCTGTTTCAGGCTCTGCTATATGCTGGGCTGGGGATGGCAAACTCCCTCTAGGGCTCTCTAAAGGTCAAGCTTCTAATAGACTATGGGGTTCTCCGGTCAACTCAGATGTCGTTTTTCTTTGACTCCCCCTTGGTTATGAGAAAACTGTTGTAAATATTGCAGAATAAGGCCTTACACACATTCCTCAGGAGACCCATGCTCAAACCTATTCTAGTGGAAAACTTATAGTCCCAAATCTGCATTTGATGCACTTGGAATAGAACAGCTCGTATTCTACTGTATATTTCAGTTGATGCCAAGTTTTCTAGGGAATCAGGAATACAATAAGCAAAGACACAGTCTTTGCCTGCTTATTTTCTTTTCTATCATAGAATAGAATAAGAAATTACCAGTAAAAGAAGTGTGTGTCCTAAACCGAAAACCTCAGAATATTTAATGAAAAAATGTAGTCAGAGCAATGCCTTGTCAAGCCACCATAATTATAGTTAGAAATCAATATTGCTTATTTTAAAGGCCTATTTGTGTACATAAATATCTGCTTGCTTTAAGAGTCTTCTTTTTTTTGTTCATTTCTATGGTCACTGAAGGATTACAGGTGGAAATAACAATAAACCAAACATACTGGTATCTCTCCTGCTTTATAAATAAAACAAAGCTACTTTCACTTAATTTATTTTGAAATAAAACCTTAATGGTTTTGTGTGTTTAAAAAAAATGGCAAGTGACTGTATGGAATTCTATATTCTAATGAAACTCCTCTTATTGAGAAGCAGAGTAAAATCCCCAAATTGCTTCAATGCAGTTAAAGGGAATTTTACTTCACTTATAGTTATCTTTTACACCTCCATTGTAAGTAGGTGGCAGATTCCACCCTGCTAATCCTTTTAGGCCCTGATCCAGGAAAGCACTTTAGCATGTTCTTAACTTTAAGCATGTGAGTCTCCCCACTGATTTCAATGGAGTTGCATCAGGGATAAATTTGGCCCACTTGAACTGCTGAGGAGATTAAAAGAAAGAGAGTTCAACTTTTGTGCTCCACAATATGGTATGCATAAGCATTTGTTTGACTATGGACCAATAGTGGCATATTGGATGGTAAACTGCCTGAGTTCAGAAGCATATCTGTATGGTAATCTGGCTGAGGTAAGAAGCCAATTTGATTTAACTGAATTAGCGTATTGTGCCCAGATACTAGAGGGATGAACACTTACGAACATCAAATAAGCAAGATCAAATGTATTGACCTATACCTTAAAATAAACAAAACTTCTTCACTCTCAAAGTTTGACAGAAGATACGGAATACAAATAATCATAAAATCACTAGAACTTTCATTTGTGCAGCATTATTCATGACATCATCATGGATCCTGGCCCAGGATCCTGTTTTCTGACAGTGCCCAATGCCAGGTACCCCAGGGGGAATGGACAGAATGGGTAATCTATTCCCTGTTCTCATTCCCAGCTTTTAGCAAACAGAGGCTAGAGACACTATCAGTGCCCATCCTGGCTACCAGCCACTGATAGACAGATCTACATGAATGCATCTAGTTCTTAGCCTAAGCCATTACAGGGTTAGGCTTTACAACATTCTCTGACGAAGAGATCCACAGGCTTACTGTGCATAGTGTGAATAAAAACTTCCTTCTGTTTGTTTTAAATCTGCTGCCTATTAACTTTATTTGGTGACCCCTATTTTTTGTGTTATGAGGAAGGAGACAATAGTATTTCCCTATCTAGTTTGTCTACACAAGTCATAATTTTATAGATCTCAATCTTATCCCCATTAGTAATCTATTTTCCAACCTGAAATCTCCCAGTTTTATTAATCTCTCCTCATATGGAAGCTAATAATTTTTGTTGCCCTTTTCTGAAACTTTTCCAAGTCCAGTATATCTTTTTTGGGGATGAGGTGGTCACAGCTTCATGCACTATTTAGGATGTGGGCATGCCATGGATTTATATACAGGCATAATTATTTGATCTGTTTTATTATCTGTCCTTTTTGTAGTAATTCCTACATTCTGTTGGGTTTTTTTTAACTGGATGTTTTCAGAGAAATATCCACAACTCCAAGATTTGCTTTCTTGACCACTAACAGCGAATTCAGACGTCATCATTTTATATCTATAGTTGGGATTGTGTTTTCCATGGTGCATTACTTTATATGTATCAACATTAAATTTCACGTGCCAAATTTCATCTACTCTGTCACCCAGTTTTGAGAGTGTCTTTTGTGGCTCTTTGCCGTCTGCCTGACTTCGTAGGCTACCTGAAACACAGACTAGATTTACAAATATCAGCCAACCGCATCTCAGCACACTTCAGTGGAGTATTACTACTCCTACCTGAAGGCGAGGAAACTGAAGCTCAGAGAGGTAAGCCAGACATAGACCCATGACCTTGGTTTCCTGTCATGAAAACCCAGTGACTTATAGTCTGCTCACTTTAATCAGACAACACTGTCTTCTGAATTATAACTGTTTTATGACGCCCTGAAATATCTAGGCATAATGGAGTTAAGGTTTGTATCTTAACACATTTTTAAGCTTAAAGCTAAACCTTTGCCATCGTTTTAACTAGAGTGTGAATGAGGGATAGACACAGACTGAATATATATTAGGTAAATGAATTCGAACAGGCATCGTGAAGGGATAATGGCCTTCTATTTTGTTTGCACCTGACTGCAATAAATGCTTTTCAGGCAAGGTGTTGCAGTAACCCAAATTATAGTCATACTGCATTTATAAAAGACAACTTTAAGAAAGACCTTACCGCAATAAAATAACTCCCCTCCAGTATCCTGGCTTGCCATAGAAATGAGTGATTTTCTGAATTTCTGCCAAGTATAGATGGTTCAGCATGCTATTAGATTAGTCTGTTTATACAGAAACAGCCAAAAATAGGAAGCACACAGAAGCTATTAAAGATATTGTCCTGTGAGGGAAAGATTTGAATGGGTTTGTTACTGCAACTGAGAAATAAGATATGAGTCAGTATTAATGTGATAAAGAAGTTAATGTGTTCTATGGTTTCTTCAGCTTGTTTCTGAGTTGGCAATAAAATAAATGTACAGGCAATTATGTAGGGTTGGATGAGCCTGTGAGTAAGTGTGTCCAGCTTTAAACTCCCCACTTCTTGTTGGTTAGAATTGAAACTCTGTTATCAAGCAATGATATGCTAACCTCAGGTAGTCTACAAAGAAAATGCCTCACTGAGCTAGTGGGAATTGCTTTGAACTGGTCAAAAGGGGATTTCAAGTAAAAAAAATCTTCCCTGCCCTGACCCATCTTATTCTGTGGTACTTAAATTATTTTGTTTTTTCATATACCTAATAGAAAGAAAAACTCTTTGTTTTTATTTTAGCATGATACCAACATGTATGTATGTGTTCCATACGCCGTGCTCTCTCGGCTGTTAATTCCAAACATGGAGAGCAAAATCTGCAGAAACTTCCACACTATATGGGCAGTAACTATAATCTTGAAACAAAGGGAAAATTAGGAGATGTTCCTGGGCTGCCCTAAACTTTGCCCCTCAAGTAAGATCTGTCTCCTCAAATGTGGAGCAACCCTGCTGGTGACCCTTGCCCCAACAGTTCCCTCGTTTGCATGCAGAGGTGGCACCAGGTGAAGCACTTTTTGTGATCTCAGCTTGAGCAGTATGTCATGGGGGAAAAAGTAACATCAAACTCCACTCAGAAACCCACAGGGTGCCAACACAGATTGCAAAACACTGCTGAAATGTGCCTGCATTTGAATACTCCATGTAATCAGTGGGGTGTTGCACTCTGCACCAAGGATCATTTTCCAAATGGATGTGCTAGGTAGCCTAAAGGCACCTCAAGAGTTAATAAGTACATAAAACCATGACAGTAATGGACGTGCAGAAGCAGGCCCATACATGGACAGAGGATGGTGCGAAGGGTGCAAAAGCACTCCTCCCCCGCCCCGCATAGTCCCCCAAGTAAGTATGCTCCGGCTGGCCAGGGGAAGGTAGGAGCAGCGTGCTGCCCAATCCTCCCTCCCCCATGGTCTGGCCTGCTGCAGGAAGGCTGGGACTGATTTCCCTGTTTACTTAGGGGACCATGGACTGCATTCACACCCTTGCAGTTCACATTTAAAAAATAAAGCACCTACCCCCTCCTCCACAAATAGGGTTGCCATGTGTCCGGTTTTGAACCGGACCAGTCCAGTATTTGAGCTTTCTGTTCAGGAAACAAATTGAGAAAATATAACTGAGAAAATAGAAATGCCCGGTATTTTCTAAATAAGGTGTAATATAGATTGTAATGTAGAATGTCAAGTGTGTCCGGTATTTTTGTTGAAACCATCTGGCAACCCTATCCACAAATTCCTGCATATGGGCCTGATAAGGCACATAATAGGAGCTGTTTCCAGAAATTCTTTCAATATCAGCCATCACAGGCCCTGGGCCAAGCTTTGGGGGGCCTGGCTCTACACCCCTGGAAGGAATGAGATCTCAGAGGGGAGGCTTGGGGATGGGGCAGCCAGTCCTCAGCAAAATCCTGGCCATAGCGCTGATCTCCCCCCTGCCCCTAGAGCCTGGCTGCCGCCAGCCTGGGCCCTTTAAAATTGCTGGTCGCTGGGGCAACTGCTCTCTTCCTTGTCGGAAAGGCCTGGTCTATACATTTCAATTAAATATGTTCACACTATTTGTTACAGGGACAGGAAGTCGCTACTGTGTGTATTAAGATTATACTGATAAGACCTTTCCTAAACAGCAACATAATAAGTAACTTGATGGGGATAAGTGTGTTCATGATCTAACTTCTAAACGGTTAAATACCCATCAGGCAGATCCTGGATTTTGGCTCTTCATTGGGCATATTCCGTTGCAGCTCTGCCAAACAGTTGGGTTCAGCAACTATGAAGGCTCCTGATGATCCCAACGCTTTGGCCTGAGCCGGGATTTTCTCTCTCATAGGTCAAAATCTTTGCTGTTCTCTTCAACAGGAGCCAATATTTGTTGTTTATTTCCTGGGCCCAATTTACTATTTCTGGCACAAGAAAGTTTACGTTATGCCTCTCTTGCACTAGGGAAGTCCCAGTGACTGTTCAGCCGAAGGGCAGCAGATGGTGGTAGATTTGTCACGCTCTCTTAGAACCAGAAATACAAAGGAAATGGAAGTGGTAAAGGGATGCACTGCATGTACAGGAAGTCCCCGGGTTCCGTACAAAATTGGGACTGTAGTTTTGTTCTTAAGTTGAATTTGTATGTAAGTCGGAACTGGTATGCTAAGTTGAATTTGGATGTAAGTCAGCCTCGGCGCGGGGAGTTTTTTAAAGCGGCCCCGGCGGTGCTTCGCATCCCCTTCACCAGCACCCTCCCGCGGCCGGTCTCTGGGGCTGAGGCCAAGCATGCCCCATGCGCCCCGACCGGGCGCTGCAGCACCCGGAGGCCGCAGCCTGGTGTTTAACGGCGGAGGCGGATTCCCCTTTAAATCTCCCTGCCTGCCCCCCCCTCCCCAGGTCTCCCTCTTACCACAATGCACCGGGCGCGCCGGGCTCCCTCAGCGCCGCCTGAATGGAAATGCTGCCGCCGAGGTGCAGCTAGTGCGGGGTACCTCCCCCACTGTCGCCGCCTCTGGGAGACACGGAGCGGCTTTTCTCGCCGCGGAGGACGCGGGCGGCAGGACCAACCCGGCAGCGCCCCAGCTGCTATGGCCCAGGTGTCTCCGATTCAGCCGCTGCTGGTCAGTTTCAACAGCGGCTGAATCTGGACGCCTGGGACAGAGCAGCTGGGGCGCTGCCGGGTTGGTCCCGCCACCCGCGTCCTCCGTGGTGAGAAAATCCACTCCACGTTTCCCTGGTCTGCTGGGAGGGGGCTGCTAGCTCCGCGTCTCCCTGGTCTGCTGGGGGGAAGCGCCCCCCCGCGCCGCCGGAGGCAGCAACAGTGGGGGAGGCACCCCGCACTAGCTGCGCCCCAGCAGCGGCATTTCCATTCAGGCAGCGCTGAGGGAGCCCGGTGCGCCCGGTGCATTGTGGTAAGAGGGAGACCTGGGGGGAGGGAGGCAGGCGGGGAGATTTAAAGGGGAATCTGCCTCCGTCGTTAAACACCCGGCCCTGCGCCGGGCTGCGGCCTCCAGGCCCCCCCGTTCGTAACTAGGGATCCGACGTAAGTCGGATTGATGTAACCCGGGGACTTCCTGTACTGTTTTCCTTGTCTATGCCCTCTTCCGGGTCAGCATTGTCCATTTTTTGGATGGCACTGGCTCGTCCTTAGCTTAGAAAAGAAAGTTGTGGCTGCTTTTCACTAATGCAACACACTCTTCTGGAAGACTTTTTACCATGATTGCCTTTTACCAATATTTTCAGCAACAAACTCAGCATGAATCTAGTTCTTTTATAGTTAAAGACATTGTTGTACCACTTTGGACAGTACATCAGCATCTATATTTAAAAAATAATATTTTATGTATTAGTAATTTTTCACTATATATTTGCACTTTTAAAAGCAAGGACATCCCAAGCTAACAACAAAGAAAATGTTTCTTTTGTTAAGGAAAATAAGACACAGGAAATTCAATAATGTGTATTCTGTTAACCCCTTCAAAAAAATGACTCAAAAATGTCTGAAGCTTTTTAAGGGGTTTGTATACTAGTACTTTTATTCCCCAGCAGAGGGAGAATATAAAGGTAAAAGTAATGTGTGAATGCATAGAGGTGGAAGAGGAGAAAGGAGTTGGGTGAGTTTTTCTGATAAAGCAATGCTATAGAGCCTAAACCAAATGCAAGATTTTCAAAACAGCAGCATCTATATTGTTTTGTTTCATTTTCAAACAGTAATGTCTGAAACAAGACAATGGAAATGTTTAATCTCTAAAACATGAATGCTGAAAACAAATGCATTAAAAACTACCAATCCAAAACAAAGGCTGTGTTGAGAAAGATGTGAAAATGGAATTGAAATAAACTGTGCTAGAAATCTATTTCTAAAAATATGTCTTTACAGTCTTGAGATTTATAAATTTGACATACTCTAAAATTTAGCTCACTAAAGATTATTTCTATGCAAATATGCATTTCTCAAGCCCCACAAGCATGCAAAAATTCAAAACATATTTCCTGAAAATCAATTTCTGTGCAGTACGAATGTATCAAGTTAGAGGCAGCATGCTGATAAATATTAAAAAGGCCTTCATTGTGCAAAATGAAAAGTTATAACAGGACAAAATAGAACAATTGCACTATGTACAGGTTCAGAGAAAACATGAAACAGCCCCAGAGTTTCAAAAGGACTCTGTGGTCTCACATTAGTCATTCTGGTTCTGATAAAGGATGTTGTAGAAGGTGCTGCCCACATTTATGTAAATCACTAAACCACTTAATTCCTTTTTCCCCTCCCCCAAGTGGTAAAGCTCAAGCATTTCCCCTGAACATATAGTGCTCATTTTCTTGTAACTCTGTGGTTTTTTTTCAATAGTGTGTGAATGCCAGCAAGTAAGAAGATAGCTATAAGAAGCTAAGAGGTTACTCAATGATTCCAAAGGTTAAAGGACTGCTTGTTAGATACAGATCTGCACATAAATTCTAGACTTCCACAAAGCATTTTTACTTCTAACACTACTCCATTAGCCACTTCAATTTTAAACTGTTCAGATAACTCTACCCACTTCACACACCACGATTTAAGGGTAGTTCACTCCTCAGACTAGTTCAAATCCTTTCTTAAGAGTTTATATCTGAATGACTGGGGCACATTACTAGATACAGAACATTGTTCTCCCTCCACCCAACACACAGTTAATTTTGTTGTGCGGAAGGTTGCTTCCATGTAAAGCTAGCAAGAATAATGATTGGAAAACTCAGTTCAGTGGATGGAAAAGTGATTTAATCAGTATTGCAAAAATCCAGCTATTTTCCCCCAAATAAACTATTGACATACATTGTTTTGGTACTGAAATATATGTCGGATGTATATATAGATTTATGAGTAATATATGCAAAAATTCAGAGAACATGCCACTAAAATAACTAAAAAGTTATCGGTATCACATTAAAAGACTTTATAATGTTTCTGAAAAACTATTAGCTTGATAAGTAAACAAATCCCATCTTAAAAAAATACATTCCTAATTCTAGGGTTGCCAGGTGTCCGGTATTTGAGCTTTCTGTTTGGGAAACAAATTGAGAAAATATAAATGAGAAAATATAAATGTCCGGTATTTTCTAAAAAAGATGTAATGTAGATTGTGATGTAATGTCAAGTGTATCTGGTATTTTTGTTAAAACCATCTGGCAACCCTATCTAATGCCTGTTTCTATAATCAATTACAAGAATACAATAATGTAGCCAGATTCCTTATTCATGCATTTTTGCAGCTCATAATGGGAGTGGATAGAAACGTTAGTAACTGCAACAAAGCACTTCATTAACACAATCATGCATAGTACTCAGGTACAAGATCAGGGACAAATTTCCCAATCTTTGTGCTGTATGTATGGACAAGTTTTAAAGTGGGCACTTAATAACAGCAGATGGTATAACATGAATATTTTTAACCAAAGCAGGCAGCACTTCATGAATTTTCCCCATGGAGTTGCTCCAAAGAGCTGACACACAGACCCTCTCCTTTAGAGATGGAGTATGACAACTCTGAGATTCACTCTGTTTTCACGTGCCAATGAGACTGTTTTTATTTTATTTTTATTTTAAAACTTCTTGTGGGATTCTACAGCACAAATTCAGAGGATTATCAAACAGAAGTTCTGTGCAATATCAGATCAGAAAGCATTTTTTAAATGCAATGGCCATAATGGAAAAAAAACCCTACTGATTTTCAGCAGCTTCTGTGACGATCATGCATGTATGATGTCCAATCCATCACAATATACCATATCAAGAGAGTTAGAAAAAGGTACATTCTTAATAGAGCTATTAAAAAAACCCTATGTGCATACAGAGTGCTAAATAAAAACATAGTTGTTCAGTAACCATGCCTGAGAGAGAAAGAAAGACGGAAAACAAGGGAATTGTGTGTGTGCGCGCATACATATAAATACAAAATATAATAGCTGCTTTTTTATGAACAGAAGCCAATACAGATTTCTTAACGGATATGAAAACTGAAAATCTAAATGTATTATTAACTTATAAGAGGGTAATATTCTGACAATTTTGGTATCAACTTCCTTGGAATGACCTCTATTTGCTGCTGCATGAGAGCTGCATTTTAAGATTCAAGAGAATGGTGGGGGGAAGTTTCCTTTAGTTGAAAAAAAAATAGTTAAAAATACATGCATAGTCTTGAAATATTACAATGTTAGTGAATATATAAAGTGTCACATTCCGGTTAACCTTGCCTGTGTAGAATTTGCCTGCATACACAATTTCAGAAAGCTACATTATAAGCATTTTTCAGAGAACTTGTTTCCTTTACTGGTTTTAAATATCTCTAAAGAGCACAGACAAAACATGCTTGGCTTAATAAAGATTTGTTCAACTGACTCAGTTTTCCCTCCCCGAGTAACATTCTGTCAATTTGACTTGAAAATACAATACCACCTTCAAAGTATTTATTAGGAGT